>NC_079534.1:0-192500 GCF_003711565.1 Takifugu flavidus
GCATTTGAGTTTGAATTATTTATTTACACACACATGCATATAAAATCACCAAAAAAATAGAATAAAATGACAAACAAGTAAAATATGTTTTCATGATCATATAAAACAATAAAAAAAGAGGTGCAGAGTTGAGGCAAGAGACCCGTAAGGGCCTGTTCGAGGCCTCTACTCACAAAAACTGCAATACAACAAGATAATCAAGAAAATAAATTAAAAGAAAGAAAGATAAAGACAATAATAATAACAACTAGAAAGCACTCGGAGAGCGCAGACCTCCGCCAAGCGCAACAATTCCTGGCATATTGTGATTTCCACCATAAATATTAGTCCCACATATACTTTGACTACATATTTAGATTCATTGACCATAAAAACATACCGTTAGTCACTGGAATCATAACAATATATGTCTTAGTTCAATAGTTATTCACGAAAAAAAATTCACGCTTTGAAACAATTTTACTTTGTCCGGCGCGAGCGCCTCAGCGGCGGCTACGAGGCACTCCTTCACGAACTCTCCTTCGGTGTGACTTTTCAGCTTCGTGGCTATTAATTCACTCACCACAAAACTTGCACGCGTAATATTCTCTCTGTCGATGCATGGTCGTGTGAAAGCTGCTTGTTGAGCCTCCAAACGCCGACGAAGAGTGTTAATTTTATCCAAACGCATCTGTCCTTTCAACTCGTCGAGTTTAGCGTGTTTCGCTAAGCCTTTTTCGTCCGTGTCAATCAGTCCAGCCCATTACGTACATCACATGCTGTGTTCACTGACCCTGACCTTGACTCGGAGATAACATAACCGTCTGTTTTATCAAAGAAAAGGGGAAATATTCCCTCTTGTTACGAAAGAAATTTCAGGATACGAAAGGCAAAAATACGCTACCGCTGCGAACGGTCCCATTGTATAAGTGCACATATAAAATATAAAAATCGTATTGCGTTGCGGGCCGGTAGAAATGGTCTCGTAGGCCGTATACGGCCCGGAGGCCGGGAGTTCCCCACCCCTGTTTTAGATGAAGATGAAAACATGAATTTAGACAGAACAGTTAAAATAATATTGAAGTGTTGATTTATTTTTTCATGGAGTAATAAAGAAATGTTCTGACAGTGACAGCAAGGAGTCCAGCTTCTTATCCTGGGACCAGTCCACTCCACCAGGGGAGTCCTCTTGTGCAGAATCTGAAAACAGATCCACAACCAGATCTGGACTGAAGACAAAAGCTCAAATGAAGACTGGACAAAGTAAAGTTGTTCACTGTAAAAATAACGTGATGTGATGAATTGTTAGTGATGTTGATGACTATAAATGATGAAAATCTATTTCTTTCTCTGATTTTAGTAAATGAGCTGCAAGAGGTTTTAGAAGGACATAAGATCAGTCTGAAGAGAAGAAGTGAACATGTGACTGAAGGAACTAATGAAGCAGGAAGTGGAACCCTGCTGAACAAGATCTACACTGAGCTCTACATCACTGAGGGACAAAGTGAGGAGGTGAACACACAACATGAAGTGAGACAGCTTGAGATAACCTCCAAGAAGAACATCCAGGACACTCCAATCAGGTGGCACCAAATCTTCAACATCTTATGTGAGCAACAGAAACACATCAGAGTGGTTCTGACAAACGGTGTCGCTGGCGTTGGAAAAACCTTCTCAGTGCAAAAGTTCACTCTGGACTGGGCAGAAGGTTTGGAGAACCAAGACATCAGTCTGCTGGTTCTGCTCTCATTCAGGGAGCTGAATTTGATCAAAGATGAGCAGCACAGTCTTCTCTCACTGCTTCATGTTTTCCATCCAACATTACAGAAGATCAGAGCAGAGGATCTGGCTGCCTGTAAACTTCTGCTCATCTTTGATGGCCTGGATGAAAGCAGACTTTCTCTGGATTTCAACAAAGAACAGGTCATCTCTGATGTCACACAGGTGTCATCAGCCAGCGTGCTCCTGGTCAACCTCATCCAGGGGAACCTTCTTCCCTCAGCTCTCATTTGGATAACCTCCCGTCCTGCAGCAGCCAATCAGATTCCTCCATCGTACGTTGACAGAATCACAGAAATACGCGGCTTCACTGACACCCAGAAGGAGGAGTACTTCAGGAGGAGGTTCAGAGATGAAGATCTGTCCAAGAGAATCATCTCACACATCAAGGCCTCCAGGAGCCTCCACATCATGTGTCTGATCCCAGTGTTCTGCTGGATCACTGCTACAGTTCTGGAGGACATGATGACCAGAGACCAGAGAGGAGAGCTGCCCCAAACCCTGACTGACCTGTACTCACACTTCCTGCTGGTTCAGACCAAGAGGAAGAAACAGAAGTATGGAGGACACAAAGGACCAGAGGAACTGACTGAGTCTGACAAAGAAGTCCTTCTGAAGTTGGGGCGGCTGGCGTTTGAACATCTGGAGGATGGAAACATCCTGTTCTACCAAAATGACCTGGAGCAGTGCGGTCTGGACGTCTCAGAGGTGTCGGTGTACTCAGGAGTTTGTACAGAGATCCAGAAATCAGTCTACTGCTTTGTTCATCTGAGCATTCAGGAGTTTCTGGCTGCAGTCTACATGTTCCACTGTTACACCAGCAAGAACACAGCAGTTATTCATTCTTTCCTCAAGTACTCTGAAACAAATCTATTGTGGTTGTTAAGATTTTTTAAATTATATGATCCAATCATTCCTGTAGACGACTTTCTGAGCAGAGTCATGATGAAATCTCTTGAAAGCCCAAATGGCCACCTGGACCTGTTTGTTCGCTTCCTTCATGGTCTCTCTCTGGAGTCCAATCAGAGAATCTTGGGAGGACTGTTGAATCAGACAGACAACAATCCAGAAACCATCCAGAAGGTCATCAACAACCTGAAGGAGATGAGCAGTGAGCAAATCTCTCCAGACAGAAGCATCAACATCTTCCACTGTCTGATGGAGATGAAGGATCATTCAGTACATCAGGAGATCCAAGAGTTCCTCAAGTCAGAGAAGAACTCAGAGCAGGAACTGTCAGAGATCCATTGTTCAGCTCTGGCCTACCTGCTGCAGATGTCAGAGGAGGTTCTGGATGAGCTGAACCTGAAGGAGTACAACACATCAGAGGAGGGACGACGTAGACTGATTCCAGCTGTGAGGAACTGCAGGAAAGCTGAGTAAGTCCAGATGTGATGAGAAATAATGATTATATCTTTGATTCAAGATTCAAGATTTACTTTATTCATCCCTGTAGGGAAATTGAATTGTAGTAGCAGCCTACACATGGAGGAATATAACTGTATTTACAAAGTATAGAAATAGAATAAATAAAACACAAATAAGATTAGAACATGGATAGAATAAATTATGAGCATATTTACATAAATATAGAATAATATAGAAATAAACAACATAAACATTAAACAATTATTGTGATTGAATGGTTTGGACCTGAGCTGATGCATAAGTCCATTCAAGAAAGCTCAGCTCTGACAGAGAGGGATGAATTACAGTATACGGTTTGATGGCGGGCGGCAGGAATGACTTCCTGTACCGTTCCTTAGAGCAGCGAGGCTGCAGGACTCTGTTGCTGAAGCTGCTTCTCAGTTTCTCCACTGTGTTATGGAGGGGGTGGGAGGGATTGTCCATGATTGTCTGCACTTTTAACACCATCCTGTCCCTCACCACCTCGTCCAAGTTTGCAAAATTACTGTACAGCCAACAACAGACCCTGCCTTTTTAATGAGTTTGTTGAGTCTGTTGGCATCCTTAGCTTTAATGCCTGCACCCCAGCACACTGCAGCAAAGAAGATGGAGCTAGCCATGACAGACTGATAGAACATGTGGAGCATCCTGCTGCAAACACTGAGGGACCTGAGTCTCCTGAGGAAATAGAGTCTGCTCATGGCCTTCTTGTAGACAGCATCGGTGTTTGTGGACCACTCCAATTTATTAATCCAATTATGATCTGCTTGAAATGAATAATTTTAAGATTATAAACACAAGAAGGTGGAGATTAGATATGATGTCTCTTTAGTTTAGAGGTGAAAAGATGGGGAACATACAAAATCTTAGCCTCATGATGTTAATACTATTTATAGATATATTTTCATATATAATCGACTCAGCTCCCATAATGAATAAAATCCATTTCTATTGGTCAAGAGATCCACATTGTCATAGCAACAGTGACACAGCAACATAACAATGTCTCATTGGTGAATGAGAAGCTGATTGAAATGAAAAATCATCCAACATGAATTTTCAAATATCTCTTCCTCGTTTATTCAATAAACGATGCATCTTTTAGTGTCCAAATATGGGACAATTCACTACAATTCATTAGAAAACTTTGAAAGATCCGGCAGATTAGACAGAAACCATCTCGTGGACCAGAATTACTGTCCATGAATGTGCAGACACCCAACAAACATGGGTGATCATTTCAGAATAAGTCCAAACTCACGGCATAATTTAGTGATTTCCTCAGGTAAACGCTCACTGTTACTGACAATTGTTGCTCTTTAGTAGTGTCTAGTTTCTTTTTCTTGACCACTTTATCCCTTTCGGGGTCACGGGGAGGGTGCACATACGGGTGACGGCAGGTTCCACCCCTGGATGAGTCACCAGCTCATTGCAGGGCCCTGTGTGAGCATGTGTGGGTTCAGTACTTTATTGCTCAAGGGTTCCTTGCAAGTGCTCTGAGGATGTTCTGTCACCTTTTTAGGAGCGTCCAGTTCTTAACTCCATGTATGAAGGTGAAAGGTCATGTTGTTGACATACTGGTTGGAATTTTGTTTAAAAGCTTTCTGTACCGGTAGTTAGTTCAAGTTACTTTTTAGACCTTCTGAAAAACAGATTTGACTTGTTTCATTTAAAATATATTTATTGGTTTATATTTAAGTGTCCCAAAATGTCCATAATCATTTTCTTTATAACCACATTCAGCTGTGATTCTCTGACCTCAGGAGGATTTCACACACATTTATATGTAACTTTATATGTAACTTTAAAGCAAACACTGAACACATCTGAATAATCTCAACATGTTTCCTCTATTCTTTATTTAGATTTTGCAACTGCAATTTATCAGAGATCAGCTGTGATTCTCTGGCCTCAGCTCTGAAGTCCAACCCCTCCCATCTGAGAGAACTGAACCTGAGTCGCAACCAGCTCCAGGATTCAGGAGTGAAGCTGCTCTGTTCTGGACTGGAGAGTCCAAACTGTAAACTGGAGACTCTCAGGTCAGTTCACGTACTTGTAGAGTTTGATTTTGATTTATATGAAATTAAAACAGTCTTCATTGTGTTCACCTGAGTAAAGATAGTCCGATCAGTCATTTTTAGAAATTGTTGCCTATTTTACATTTACTTATCATTTATTAAAGTAACAGTTGTGTTATGATTTGTTCCGAAAATGTAAGGCGGGACTGAGAATGCAGACAGGTGAGGCAGCTTGTGGTGAAAATGTGTTCATTTATAACATTTATACACATGAAGGAAGGTGTGCGCTGCTTGTCCGTGCAATGGTGAATTGTGCACAAAGCAGAATAAAGGTGGTGCTGGAAGGCCCCTGGAACACTAGTTACCACTGGCCAGGTCAAAACAATCTACAAGTGCTGGTGTTGGCTGCTGAAAATGCCTTCAAAGCAGGCTGATTAGCTGCAGATATATAAGCAGCCAGCACGGTCCAGAAAAATGGATCAACATCTACGACGAGTGGAAACAGTACAACAAAAACCCAAACACAGAGGATAACCAGGACCATGACATTTATATGTGACATTAAAGCAAACACTGGATACATCTGATTAATATGAACATGTTTCATCTCTTCTTTATTTAGATTGAACAGCTGCAGTTTAACAGAGATCAGCTGTGGTTCTCTGGCCTCAGCTCTGAAGTCCAACCCCTCCCATCTGAGAGAACTGGACCTGAGCGACAACCAGCTGCAGGATTCAGGAGTGAAGCTGCTCTGTTCTGGACTGGAGAGTCCAAACTGTAAACTGAAGACGCTCACGTCAGTTCATGTATTTGTGCAGTCACTCTTTGATTAATTTAAAACAGGTTTCATTGTGTTTGTCAGCGTCAAGATGGAATCAGGTAATTTACGGTATTTGACATTTTAAAGAAATTGTTTGTTTTTGCTTTTGAAACATTTCTTTAACAGCTAATGAGGATTTCAAACACATTTCTATTTAACTTTAAAGCAAACACTGAACACATTTTGATTAATATGAACATTTTTCCTTTCTTCTTTATTTAGATTGTGTGACTGCAGTTTATCAGAGAACAGCTGTGATTCTCTGGCCTCAGCTCTGAAGTCCAACTTCTCCCATCTGAGAGAACTGGACCTGGGTCTGAACAACCAGCTGCAGGATTCAGGAGTGAAGCTGCTCTGTTCTGGACTGGAGAGTCCAAACTGTAAACTGGAGACTCTCAGGTTAGTTCATGGATTTGTGGAATCTGACTTTATTAATTTTTTTAAAAAAGTTTAATCGTTTTTGTTTGAGCACACATAGAATCAGGTCATTTGTTGTCATTATTAACAAATATATTTCAAAAAATCTTCAGTTAATTTTTGACGTTTTCATATTTTCTTATAGATAAATTCTTACGGAATGACCATGACCTGGATAAATGAGACTTTCCACAAACGTTTTAACACATATGTAACAGAAAACAGTGAACACATCAGATTAATATGAACATGTTTCCTCTATTCTTTATTTAGATTACGGGACTGCAGTTTATCAGAGACCAGCTGTGGTTCTCTGGCCTCAGCTCTAAAGTCCAACCCCTCCCATCTGAGAGAACTGGACCTGAAATTTAACCAACTGCAGGATTCAGGAGTGAAGCTGCTCTGTTCTGGACTGAGAGTCCAAACTGTAAACTGGAGACTCTCAGGTCAGTTCACGTACTTGTACAGTTTGATTTTGATTTATTTGAATCTAAAAAAGGTTTCATTGTTTTTCCCTCTAGGCACAAAAGAATCGATTTGTTGCAATTTTTAACAAATTATTTTCAAAATATATTCAGTTAATTTTGTATATTTTCACGTTTGTATGCAACAGAAAACACTGAACACATCTGATTAATATTAGCAAGTTTAATTTCTTTTTTATTTAGATTGTGGGGCTGCAGTTTATCAGGGATCAGCTGTGGTTCTCTGGCCTCAGCTCTGAAGTCCAACCCCTCCCATCTGAGAGAACTGGACCTGAGCTACAACAAGCTGCAGGATTCAGGAGTGAAGCTGCTCTGTTCTGGACTGGAGAGTCCAAACTGTAAACTGGTGACTCTCAGGTCAGTTTATGTATTTGTGCAATCTGACTTTATTCATTTTTTAAAAAAAATTTAATTGTTTTTGTCTGAGTCAAGATAGAATCAGGTCATTTATTTGACATTTTATAGAAATTGTTATTTTTCCTTTCAAATATCTATTAAATTAACAATTCACAATGATTTCACACACATTTATATCTAACTTTAAAGCAAACATTGAACACATCTGATTCATATTAACATGTTTCATTTCTTATTTAGTTTGTGGAGCTGCAGTTTAACAGGGATCAGCTGTGGTTCTCTGGCCTCAGCTCTGAAGTCCAACCCCTCCCATCTGAAGGAACTGGACCTGAGCTACAACAAGCTGCAGGATTCAGGAGTGAAGCTTCTGTCTGATCTTGTGAAAAGTCCAAACTATAGACTGGAGACTCTGAAGCCAACTGGTGTTTAGACTCAGTCCAGACTTGTTCAGTGTAAATGCAATATTACACAACAGTTAATCTACAAAACATATTTGTTTTGTAGATTATATATGTCATATTTGTTATGTAAATTCATCAACATGATAATTCTTTTCTTGAAAAAACTATATTCAGTGCATTGATTATCCTGAAGGAGCCAGTCGGTCATTCACCAAAAGGCCATCCAGGGCATGTTCTTAAGCAGTGGCAGTTTTTTGGGTGCTGTGGGCAAGTGCTCAGGGTGCAATATGTGTAGGGGCGCATCGCACATGAGGAAACAAAATGTAGTACTTTTGCTCTCGCACACGGCTAAGAGAAAACTTTTATTTGCGATCATTACTGCTCACATCAAGTTATGGGAGTGAGAGCTCTTTATTCTGTTGGGAGGATCTCTAGCAGTTTATGAAATTGACCGATTTAATATTTACGAGTAATGTATAGTTTTATTTTTGTTGCACAATTCCAAGTTTAGTTTATTTAAATTAATTTATTGTTGTTTGCTGGTTGTCCCGAGGAACACAACTGTTTGAACCTTGAAATCACCCCAGACGTTTTTACACTGAAAGAAATGCACATAGCTGGTGATGACGCAACGAGCAGAGTGAAACAGGGTGATTGGAAAGAAACATTTTAGAGGGGGGGAGACTGTTTTTAAAAAGTTGAGATACAGAGAAAGTTGTGGATTATTGAGGATTAAACTTCCAGCTGTGCAAATCTGACCAGTCCGACATCTCCATGGAAACGCCTGTAAACGTCAGCGATGGAGCTGGACCTTTAAACCCAAAGTAAGAAAACGGAGTGTGATATTGTGTTTATTATTCAAATCATTCTCTCTTGCTCCTGGTTATGCGCACGCAGCGACCGGCGGAAAAGGTTTGGGATGCTCTTTTCTCACGATTTGTTTTACGTTGTGTGGGAAATGTTTTTAAAGGAATGCTCATCCAAAATGGAACCAAATGCAGGAAGGAAGGAAGGCAGGCAGGCGCGTTTCTCTTACATTTCTTCTTTTTCTGAGAGTCTTCGTGGGATAATAAATGTAAAAATATGTAAATATACAGGAAGAGCTTTTGTCCCTTTTGCTACGAAGCTATTACCTGCCTCTAAATCTTTTTAACAGTTGTTTCTATTCACTCAAAACTCAACTCCACTGGGATCAGCCGACCACAATTTGTGTTTATCTGCTGCCAACATATCAAATTGTCTTAAAGAGGGAGAATGTACGGACAAAAGGAGGTTACAGACTGGATTGAGGAATCTGTTTCATGCCAACAGGAGTGTTATGACTGCATGGACTGGGGCAGGTTCAAAGAATCTGGTGATGATGATCTGGATGAGCTGACATTTGTTCATATTTTGCAGAGACATGATGATCCCTCTTAAACATGTCAGAATCTACTCCGAACAATAAACCATGGGTGAATAAGTCGGTAAGGGCCTGTACACAGAGGAAAAGATGTGCTTTTAAACTGGGAATACCCCCAGACTTTCATGTGGAGTTGAAC
Source organism: Takifugu flavidus (assembly GCF_003711565.1). NCBI lineage: Eukaryota > Metazoa > Chordata > Actinopteri > Tetraodontiformes > Tetraodontidae > Takifugu > Takifugu flavidus. The sequence goes on from NC_079534.1 coordinate 9,205, forward strand.
ATTTAAATTAGAAAAACAAAACAGAAATATAAGTCAAAAGTGAGTTTGGAGGAGTTCAGAACCAACAAATAGCCACTATATTTCCTTTGGAAGTTTTTAGGTCTGACGCCGAGTTGGCCAATGCTTCTAACTGGAACGCCATCCCATATTAAAAGACAATCAGCATTTTAACATTGCATGCTGGGATGCTAACAGGACTACAAGTCACAGCCTGGACAATATCTGTGGCCGTTTACTCAATTCCCACACAAAAAAAATACGTAGTCAAATATTCCTTCACATTCTTAACAAATCTTAACAGATTTTAAAGACTTTAGATCTGTTGTTCTTGCCTCAGTTTTAATGAAGAACTTTAAAAAGGAAGGCAAGGTCTGAAATTGAAGAAAACACTGAACACACTATTGATTGCATGCAGTATGTTTACAGGCCACATAGAGGAGTGGGGGATGCCAGTCACCTTGTTTCACCTGCAGTTAAAACATCTGGGCCCAGTATTTCAAAACTCCAAATCCAGATCAAAATGATCCGGATTTTTGACCAAAGTTCTGAAATACCCAAATGTGGCAAAAATCCGGATTTTGGGAAGGATTGGATTTACAAATCCAGATTCAAATCGTCAGGATAAATTCTGCTTTGAAAAACCCGATTTGGGATCAGATCAGAGAAAAATCCAATCCACCTGGATTAATCCTGTAGGATTATTTCTGAAATACTGGGCCCTGGTGACAAGGACACATCATTATTGCGTTCTACTGCTATGTCAATGATGGGCCAGCAGATGTCATCATAGATAAGTGTAACAAATGGTTCAAAACGCTGAACGATTTCAAAACTATCGCTTTAGAATGAATCAGTGGTCCAAAAAGATTCGGTTTCTCCATCAGTACCATAAATATGTCATTTGATTGGAAATACTCTAGGATGTAGCATGAATAAAATGCGATTAATTCTGATGGCAGTTTGGGTTTAAGTTTATAAAGCAATCAAAGAAAACCGCCTATTCTCCAAATGAAAGCGATATCAAGGTTTTTTAAACCAAAGCTTTTCATTTGATACACGTGACGCTCGCTACATCTAGTGGCCAATCTTGGGCATAACAGTTGAATGGGACAATGAAGGGCAAGGTGTCATCAAACAGTGAGGCAGTGCCAGAGTTATGCGTTTAAGAATAAAGGTTGTATGTGCATCTTGAAATTTTCGACTTAAAATACAATAATGATGTAAAATACTTGTACTGTGGTTATACCTTCTTAAAATCCTGTGTGAACAATTGAAGTATTAGAAAATAATATAGAAAAAATTTAAGAATACAAAAATGGGAAATGCTCATGCCCCTAGAGATTTAGATGGGGTTTTTTTGTAGGGGGACCTGACAATTTTTTTGTTGTAGTCTTACCACAACATGTAGTCTATGATAGTTATTATGAAGTGTTTTTTTTAATTTGTATTTAAAAGCATCTGAGCTACAGCTAACTTTACTCAAGAGAATGCCATGCTGCTTATCATACTGTATAGCATCAGTATAATGAGCAGCACTTCAGTAACTGAAGCATTAAGACCTGCAGAGGCAGTCCAGCAAAGCTGGAGAAAACTTTGTAGGGATGAATAAAGCGCTCACAGGTCCGCAGTGGTGTTAACCAGCCATGACAAACACACGGCCCTAATAATCTTGCATCTGGGCTCACCACAAGTTTTATCTGCATCACCCTTTTTTGGTTAAAATTTAGCAGAAAACCAGACCTTTTCAAGTGAGCGATAACACAAGAAACAATAGTAACCAAACGTTTGTGTTTTTATTAAATGCTTGAAAAACACTGGCCTTTTTTTTATCTATTTATTTTTAATTTCGCGAAGGCAAGGTATGTCCCAGGAAGCCGCCAGCTCATTGCAGGGCCCAATCTGACCATTTGGGGGCTGGGTACTTTGCTCAAGGGTACCTTGGCAGTGCCAGCAACACCTTCCAACTTTGGTCTGCAACCAGAGCTTGAACCCAGTCCCCTACAGACTGAGTCCTACCACCCACCTTATACTTTCTCTAGATAATTATCTTAATTATTCATTACTAATATTTATTCCATGAAAGTTCCCCCCAAAAAATGTTGTTTGTCACAATTTGTTGTGGCATCATTATGGTTTATTTCAGTTCAAAGGAAATCGGCAGTTTGACATGCCTGGTGTAAACCACAGCCTACTCCTTTAAAACCCCCTCATTTAATCCGGATTTGCACATCGGTGGGTGTGTTTTTCACGTCAAACGTTATCATTGTTCAGGCTGCGTTCATCTCTTTGGACTCTTGTGTGTTGCAGCTGATATTGTGGAGTGTAATTCACCTGACTTTGACTGTCTCACAGACTATTTGTACAATTCTGATTAATTGCTTACAGACACATTTATTAAATTTATTAAAAATCAAAATAGATTAAACTCAGCATTGCATATGCTCATTTTACTATCATGTTTTTATTCGCGCACCTTATCCCGGGTAGCTGTGTGTTGAGCCCTCAAAGCCACCATACAAATGACATTTTGCAGACGCTCTCCCATCAGCTCCGCATGCAGAGTGCTTCGCTCTAAATTATACACAGTCCCGGGGAGAAGCCTTGGCTACTAAAAAACATTGGAAGCAATCAGTACATGTGTGTGAAAATCAAAAATAATCACACCAGACACATCTGTCTTGATTTTATTGACTTTAAAATAAGACTCAGCAGCAGAGATACACAAATTAGTGCCTCATCAACTTAAACTGGTTCCTGACAGTACTGGATTGACTGATCCATGTTCAATGTATTCCAGGGGCAGTTGTCAGGTGTGGTGAGGAATGAGCAACGGACCAACTGAGCCGGTCACGATATGAAAACCTAGATTACAATAACTCCGATATCAGCTGACGCATCTTTGGTCATGGCATGTACACAAAATCCTCTTTGCACTCATAATTCCTTAGATGAAAAAAGGGAACAAGGTTATAATTTCAGTGCTGAATGCTCTTTTCTTTATAAGTTTCCTCTTCCTCCCACTGTTTTGTCACACGTTCAGCCTCTCCAGCACAGCCTCAGTTACCAGCCTCGGTATATAATTAGACAAACAAAAAAAAAAAAAAAAAGAGGGATGAAACATCTAAAGGAGAAGAGGCACCAAATGATTACACATTCACTCTGCTTCCTTCCCCACCTCCTTTCTGCACGCATAACCGCCAATTAGAGGAGAAGGGAGGAGGATGAGGACAAGCAGGCAGGCAGGAGTCTATTTGTGTGTCTGTCTTCCTCCCCTACCCCTGAAGACTCCGAGCCAAGGAGGAAGAGTGGAGAAAATAGAAGAAGAGTGGTGAAAAACAAGAAGTACATAAATTAGGGAGTCGGAGTGTTTCGCATCCGGTCTGCTGATTGGAGGAGACACGAGTCGGGCAGATCTGGGCCACAGTTGCACTCATTGTTCAGTGAGCTTTTCTACACAGTCCAACCCAGCGACAGCAATGAATGTTGACTGTGACCTTTGGTCTCTGCCAGCAGCGGAAACCGAGAGTCGATTTGGGTACGCGTCTTCCAGGTCCGTATCTCCCCCCTGTCCTCGTCGTGAGGGCGAGCCGCGGGGCACAGTCAACGGTCGATGGTTTTTATAGGATCCATACCAAAAACTCACCGACAGCGTTGAATGTTTGCCGAGGCACGCCGGACGGGAGGGGTTTAGGACACTCTGGTTGGGGGGGGGGTTGCTCAGATGGCAGAGATCAGGATGAGTCTCCTGTCCCTCCGGCGGTGTACCACGTGAGCGTACCCAGCGTGACATAAACCGACAGGATGTGCTTTATTGCATTACCACCACCTCATTATTCTGAGGAACTCCCGGCCTTTCATCTTCGGCTCGAAACAGCATCTAAAACAGACGAAGGGAAGGCTGTTAGTTGCCATGTGACCAAGTCTTTCTGTCAGTAACAGTTCCATAAAGTCTCCTTCTCTTCTAATCAGAAATCTTCTGCACAGGCCTTCGTGTGTGCGCCCCTTCCCGTTTCTTGGAAAGTTTTACATCAGAACATACAAAACCCGCGTTCGATTTTTGAGCTTCTTCAGAGGGACATTATCCGCACGAACAATGCCGCTATGTTTCGCCGTTGTCACCCCCCCCGAACCGCAGGCTGAGAGCTCCCTTTGTCATGAGCTGGGGGACAAATGCAGACAGGGTCACTGCTCTGCTGCACGACTGGGGGCTGACGTCAGGGCGGTAAATGCTGATCTATGGGCACCCATCAGCCCATTTCATCGGCTTACGATGATGATGATGACATCGAGCAGGCGAGCCTGCGCGTATAGGCCGACGTCACTCTCGCGTGATAACCCTCTACAGCTGGGTGAGTAACGCATCACATTACTACGGCGATAATTCAGAAGGTCATAAAAGAGATCATTTGGTTTTGGCCTGGTGAGCATATCTGAGTTATTGCCTGTGCAGCTTTTCAGCGCTTTCTTTTCTCATTAAATCTGAAAAAACTACGCAAATTAGTTTTGTCTGATAATTGAAAATGATACAGAGAAGTTAATAATAGGTGCAGCCATTTTGTAACTACCAGTGATCACAATAAACTGCTAAAATCATTTTCTTTTTAATGGGTTTTTGCTCTTTTTGGCATCTGAAATGCAGCGTGTGAACCAGACGTCTTTCTCTTCTCTCAGGGTGAAGCAGAACAGCTCAGATAAGAGGCTAAATTCATAAGCCATGATATATCTACCCAACTCTATCAGTCATACACACATGCGCGTGCGCACACACACACAACCACAATGAGACCTAAAATGAAAAATAGGCAGAGGGTTGAGGGAGAGGAGAAAAGGGGGTTTTGCCATGGCAACCCCTGTGTCAGCCAGCCATTTCTTCTTAATCCCCCCCCAGTTCAATGTCGCGCCCTCTGAGGGACCCCCCCCTTTCCACAGCTGAATATTTCTTTTGTGTTGAGAGAGTGTGTGTGTGTGTGTGCCACAGAGGGACAGGGGGATCACGAAGGGTGGAGGGATTGGGAGTCGGGTGGGGAGGATCATAGCTAACCCAGCTTAAATGGGGAGGGGGCAAACTGCAAGGCCACAGAGTCTTAACATTACACTGGGGCTACAAATCAAAGATCAAATCGCACGCGCACGCACGCACACACGCCTTTAAAGCCTGCACTGCTGGGGGGTTGGTTTACATCATATGTTTACATCATGTGTCTTGATATTTCCCCCTTTTTTCCTCAAGCAAACTTTGATGGATGCTATATTAGCGGGAACAGTTGTGGAATTGCAGGTGAGGCCTGGCATCAGCTATAGGCAAATTTACAAAGGACCATATTTGTCACTGATAACATCCCCATCTTTGGAGCAGATTCCCAGCCTCAGCCAGATGGGCCTACGTTTCTAACGGCAGTGTAAAACCTAAGAATAGGGAAGACAAAGAAAAGAAGTCATGAGCGCGAAGAAGAGGGTCATTTTGAGCAGAAACATTTGTGTTTATCTGAACATCCGGCACATCAGATTTTTCTTCTTCGCTGCAAAAGTTCCTATCGGCGGATGATTAATCTCCAGTGCATCCGCCGGAAATCCCCAAGCACGCCTTCCCCAAGGCAGAGCCATGGAGGCGGGAGGAGGAAGTGCCAGTGGTGCGTCTCTGGGGTGGTCTGATATGACCGTGGGCGAGGCTTTAATGTAGCTGTATGGCCACTCCAGTGTATACTGTACGTTGTGCTAATGACTAACAGACGTGTAGTCCGCCTGTAGGAGCCTCGCACGCCACTCTTTGCCTACACATGCATAAGCTCCACTTTAATGGCAGCCTTTCGTCTGTGGCGGTATTTGCCAAAAAAGACAGGAAAGATCTGCCTCGCAGGAAAAGAAACACTGTCTAATATTTGACTGTTTGGGTTTAATATTTAGCCTTTTTTTGAAGCTTTGTGATGCTTTTTTTTTAGATCTGGGCTTGCCAAACATCTGTCTGAGATATTTATGTGACAAAGGCAGCGAATTCTTTTGTTGTTTTAAAAGGGGGAAACTGTTCAAAACACAAAGCAAAGGTTAGAAATAGAACAAAAAGATCAAAGAGGCACGCCTCACGCCGAAAAGGGGACCTCGGCAAACATGAGCCCTTTTATGAAAGAAGAAAAGAGCCCCGGACTAGTCGATTACAGAGCAAGGTACCGACAGTTCAAGTATGCAGACAAAAAACAAAAACAAGAGCACAGAGTTAGTGCCTTGGGACTGATTGGCAGGGTGGGGTTGCTGCCTGACCCCTGACCTTTTTAACCCAAAGGAATGTTGTCGTGCCGGTGCATGTATTGTTGAAGCCTCCCCGAGGAGCCCCAGCTGAGCATCAGACGATTGCCGAATGTCCCCCGGCATTCTCTTTCAGCTAATCCTTCGCTGGTTTACTCTCCATCCAGGTCTGGAAGAGCGTATGCATGGACCAAACGGTGGTGGCGGGTCAATTTGGTGAGCCCTGACAGGATGCCTTATAGGTGAGCCCTGTTTAACTTTCACTGATGAAATGCTCCACTGTGTTGATTGATCAAAGAGAAGCGAATGACTTCAAGCAGGGCGACGTACTGATGGAGGAAGTTGGCAGATGCATCGGCCAGACAAGCAGTTACTACCCAGGTATGTCCTTTATACCCACCTAGGTCTGGTTAGAGGAAATGGTCGGGGGGGTTTATGATGTCATAAAAATGTGTCAGAAGAGGAGTGCCTGAGAACAGGTTGTCTGTGGAGCTGCAGCCATAAAAGTCTCCAGCAGCTTCGGCTCCCTCCCCCAGATAGTAACACCACTGAGCACTACTGGCTTGGAGCGCCCGCGAACATTCAAATCCCCACATTTGCCTCGTCTAGAACAGAAAATATTAATTTTATGCCATTGCAGAATTGCAGGGGATTATTCTCGAAGATGTCAGATAAATTATTTATATCAACAATTAGAATTAAAACTTAAACTGAGCGCTTCCACGAGCTTTAAAAAAAATACTGCCTGCAGAAACTCATTTAAATACATGTAAATCAAAACGAGTTTTGTACTGAAAACCGATTTAATAAAATAATTCCTCCAGCCCTCCAATAACTCCTCTCTTGTGTTTTAAATTATGGCCTTAACACTATTATTTAATCATCACTGTCAATATGACAACCTTCTTTATTTGCTCGTACCTTTATTTTTAACCTCCTTTCTACCCATCTTTAACAAAGGAAGCCCCATCTGTCTACCGAGACTAAACAGGTGTGTGTGGATGTCAGAACAAGAAAAAGCTAAACGTATATGAAGAATTACTCTTCCTTGCATGCTTATGTTCACCATCCCCTTACAAAGCCTGGCTTTGCTGCCACCAAAAAAGAGACACACTTGTTAAAAAAAAAAGAAAAAAAGAGACGCTGTTATTTGCTCTACAACCTAACTGAGGACGTTTCCCATTGTAAAAAGGAGTGGCTGCACAGCCCCGTTTCCTTTCATCCCTCTCCTCGAGGCGCGCTGCTTTTGTCTCACATGGGACAGAGCAGCCACCCTACAGGCTACGCTACACTGCTCAAATACCTGGGAACTCCCACTGGCCTGGTGGGAAAAGCAACAAGAGTAAGACGCCAGACAGAGGAAAGAGCGCGAGGGAGGTGTTGAGGTGTAAGTGTTAATCTGAGGTACGGCGAGACGGAGCAGCCGGTTAAATAAAAACCTGCTATTAAATCTCAAAAGGGGGGTGAGGGGGCTGCAGAGAGCTGTAACACCTGGAACCCAACCACGCTTGAAAAAGATGCTGCGGAACGAAGGAGAGGGGGAAGTCATGTGGGATTTAAGAACCTTGAATTATCAGCAGCTGTTTTTAGTTTTCTTTTCTTCCTCATTAAAGAAGTAGCATGCATGCAATTAGAAGCTAGAAAGTAAAGTAAGACACACACACACACACACACACACACACTCCACCCCTTCAAATTCTGCACTTTCACGCCAGCTCAGCAGAAAGAAGGCAGTTCCTCTATACGGGACACCGTATAGGGGTGAAGCGATTTTAAGCCCTCCTCTAAACCCAGCTGCAGCCGCATGAATGTAAAGCTTTACGTCCCTGTCCACACAGCCCGTCTGGGCAGCCAGACCTCGCTGTCACACCTCATAAAGCAGAGCTCCAACAGCGGGGTTGCCTTTAAAAAGCAAGTGTTAAAAGATAAGGCAAAATAAGGACAACTACAGGGGGAAATCAGAAAGCCCCCATTCAGGATGCTGTGTCGAGAAAAGGAGAAAATCTCGGGACAAAAGCTCTTTAGCTGAAACCTCCGATGGCACGGCTCCAGGAGCTCGCATAAGAAAAATATACTTTCAGACAAATTACAGCAGGAAAGTTAAGAAAGTGAAAACGCCATTGAGGAATTGTTAAGACTATAATCCCCTCTTCTTATTTCTCGTCTTTGGCTCGGCTGTCGAGAGGAAAACCCACAAGTTTATTTTCAAACCGTCCACAAAGAATGCCTGTCATTTCCTGGCGTTCCCCACTTCCATATGAAAGACCCCTTTTCCCTTCGGCAACAATGGTAAAGATTCCAAAATTTCCACGGGGAGTTTCATGCGACACAATCGCAAACGGGGATTTTTGACTGAAGTGAGACGGACCCGCGACAGGTCGGGGACCAATTTGTCGGCATTGTGGCAGCTGAAAGGTCTCAGAACAAAGAATGGAAATTTGCCGGATTATCGGGAAATTTTCTCCAGCATTGGGATTGGACGTGGGATGCAGCAAAAACCTTAAGGTCAAGCTCAATTTAGGACTTTATTAGTTCCAGATTTTGTAGAATCATACAATCAAAGATGTAAAGCAGATGTTTTAACAGCTTCTGCCTTTTTGTCTAATCTGTAACCTGTAATACAGGTTACACACGGCCAGCCAGTCACGTCCTGGCCGCAACAGTTTCTTGATTAACCAGAAGTAGCCGTTTGATCTTTAAGTGCAAAGAGTTCAAGCGTCACATGCTCCTGAGTGGGCTGGTAGGCTCTTCAGGACCCACCTGGCGTGACCCGAGCAGACCTGGCCCTGTGGCTAGACAAAAGGCCAGAGGTCGACCGTTCATCTAGACAGGTAGTGTTGCTGCACCTGAGGAAGGTCGTGCTGCTTAACCTTTCCGTTTACACAACAGCGCACGTGTTCAGAAGCTGAAAGGCGCACATATGGACACTGGTTTCCTGTCGCTGTGAACCTGCTCAACTCTCGGCTTCGTAGACACAATGTAAACGTTGAGAAGAGCTGCTTTAAGTCGTAAAGCGAAACGCATGCAAGGACCAAGTGCCCCTTTCTGAATCGACGTGCCTTTTAGGCCGTGACATCGTAGAGCCTGCTGTGTTGTAATGATTAAAAGAAAAGGTCAGAGCATGGGCAGGACGCCCCATTTGTGTGTTAAATGTATGATAGTAATGGTTGCAACAGTCATGTGGCGATGGCAGAAGGAAGATTGGGCTCCCTGTGTAAAGAGAGGAGGGTCGGCGATGAGCAGCGATGAGCAGCGATGGCGCTGGGGTTCGCCACCTCCCGTCGCAATTGAGGGGGCACAGCACACGAAACCCGACGCGGTTGACAGCGGGTTACGCAGGAAAGATGATCACTGCTCTGGCCAGGAGATAAGATAAGCATGGTCCCCCCATTCCCAACCCCCAAAGAGCTGCTCCAAAATGAATTAAAGCCATAGAAGAGATATGCACCAGGACGTTTACTTAACGCGCCTTCTCTTTGCAAGGGATAAAGTGAATTATATATAACTGGGCTGTGAGAGGGATGGAAGTGAAGCCATCACTGCCAATTCATCTCTCCAGCAGCTCTTAGCACAGACTACAATGCTCTTGTCTCACTGGATTATATATAGAAATAATAGTACCAGCGGTTAGATGCCTGCCAGTAATAAAAATCCACGTATTTAGCTTTTTTTTTCCATTAGAGGGTGTTGTGTACACAATCCATATCCTGTAAAATGGAGTGCTGCTCTAAGCTGTCTAGACTAAATCCAAATGGCAGGAGAATTTATGGACAAGGCCTCATTAACCTTAAGGCATATTACTGCTTGGCAGACTGAGCACGTCAGCCTCTCCTGCCTCAGCCGTATTCATCCACCGGGAGGGTTAAACCACGTTAGGCCACACTCTTCCCCAAATCTGAGTGTCAAGTGCTCGCCATTAGCCGTGTTTATTTGGCCAGTGTGCATCCTCCTGTGGTGCCCACCCTGAAAATGGCAGTCTGGCTGCTTTCGCCACGCAGACGGCCGATAATTCCGGGAGAGTCCGATGCGCACAGACCGCTCCAGTCTCTAAGCTACTTCCATTCCTGTTTCCACAAGATAAAGAAGCATCCGTGCATGACAGTTACGGCACAGACGGGCAAGATTTCAGTTTCGGGAGGTTAATTCCAGGACCTTGGCTATTTGTGGCTACTACATTACGCATCCATCCACTCGGACGCACGTTCACATGAATTGAAGCCGTCTCTTTTCTTGCTCTTCAGGTGTCTCTCGGGGATTTGTCGGGGTAAGAAGGCTGCTGTAATGTCGATACATTGACAGATGGTCCAGACAAAGCCAGTGCGCACCGTTCAGCTGGGATATAATAGCCATCATTTATCAGCGGTTCGCCCACTTTCGGGCCCCATAGGAGCAGGAGACTGTCTGCTAGCCGGCACAAATAAAGTTACACTGGTCTGAGATGGTTTCCGTTGGGTTCTATCGCCGTTACAACGTTTTGTTAAAACTTTCCAGGCGTTTGAGACGCGACAGCGGGTGTCTGAACATCGTGTACCATCGAAGCGTCTGCAAAAGTTAAAGCGCTCACAGAAAAGGCTTTTGGCAGACCCAAATAACATTTTCACCCTTTCACGTGGATGTCCTTATGTAATATTAGATGGAAACCGAGCTTTTTTAAGCATTCATATCTGCCGGCATGTTTCACATGCGCCGGATTTGGAGGCACCTCTTTTTTCATCTGAGCACCCACCCAGACGCCGCGGCATTTAAGTCCTTTTTCACAGCAATCCCGTGCGCAAAATCAGCAGAACTTCGCATTTAAAACGCTAAAGAGCCGCCCCCACCGCCCAGCTACACACTTTACGCACAATCTGTTACACTCAATGCTCTGACTGTTTGCGGTTACATTTTACGCAATGACATACTTACATTTCCTCCTCACTCCCTGCTTTAACGCAGCAGGATTCACCCTGCCGACGTGCACCGATGTGATCTCTTCCAGTCGGCGTTTTCGACCCCATCACTTCCGACTGAGAACTCTCCACAGACTGCGCGCCCGCTCCTCCGATCCACGGATTACGTGTGTTTGAGAGACTGTAGGAAGGGCATCCGGTTTACTGGGATCACCGGGAGGTTCGGGATTGGCTGGGAAGAGATAGCTTGATGAAAACGCTCGTCTGTCATTGGACAGAGGTCGAAAAAAGGGAGGAGATCAGTCGTGTATTATTCAGGAGGAACCGGGTGGGGAATGGAGAGGAGGAGGGAGAGGAGGAGCAGAGCACCATATGCAGACAATGCCCTGTGTCTCGGAAAAAAATTAGATTTCATTGTTGGGTTTGTCTACCACCAGTATGTGACTCCCAGTAACCTCCACACAGTCGGTGTGTTGCAATTATTGGCTTATAATAACTTCTGGGACGAGTAAATAGGCCTAACCGTAAAAACACCATGAAGGAAATATCACATAGTACAAAAAGGAAGTGATGGGTTGCAGAAAGCAATATTTTAAAGCTGCAGGCCAGTGCACTGGTCTTTTTAGTCACTTATTCTCATTCTCTCTGAAGATTAAACTGTGACCAAAATAAAATGAGTTGATGGAGGGGAACAGCTATAAATAAATCAAACGGCCGTTATTTTGCAACATCAAACCTCAAGAAAGTCTATGAGCGTATGAGCATGTGACTATGTGGGTATCTGTTTGTGTGTGTGTGTGTGTGTGTGTGTGTGTGTGTGTGTGTGTGTGTGTGTGTGTGTGCGTGCGTGCGTGCGTGCGTGCGTGCGTGCGTGCGTGCGTGCGTGCGTGCTGTATGTAGGCTATGAGAAAGCTAGAGCTGCAGAATTTTCCACACAGGAGCAGTGGAGGAAATGGTGCATGGATAATTCTCTCTTCAGATCCTCTGGTACTTGCTCAGAGAGTACTCGACTGAATCAATACCGCTCAAAGCTTTCTCATGTTCCTCTTCTCACATGGGAAGCTGCGTAAGTCCACAGTTTTGGGCTTTGTATGATGCATTAAATTCAAAAATCCCCGACACTTCCCCTACAGTGGGGTAAACATAATAGTTAATCACCCTTGACCTCTAGCCTCCCCATTGACACCCAGAGTCACATCCATAACACAGACTGTTGTTAACCTGCACACTGAGCCGGTGTGTGAGCAGGCAGAGCGGTCCCAATAACCACAGCGGGGGCTCCTCTCTGACTGGTAGCCATGGTGATCGGACACATTTCTCCATACCAGCAGAAAGGAGGTCTGTCTGTGGCGCAGCACACGGGCCTTTATCAGGCCCAGACCCTTGAACTGAGAGGAAGGAAGCGGCGAGAGGCCGATCACGCCCATTTCATTGTGACTACGCTTTTACGACAGTCAAGAGGCCGTCAACTACAAACCAGCTCTCTTCCGGAAGGCGCTCTGCCTCCGCTCTTGTTAAAACCCATGAAAAAGATAAAGCAAAAATCTCCACAAAGCAGCAGATCATGTGATTATGGCGAGGATTTGACGGCTCATTTGCATAGCTGATGGGAACGACGCTCGCTTGTGTAGCACCTACAGTTATTGCAGTGTTTCAAACATCCAAATGAGAGAAACAGCCTTGGCTTGATTTCCTTTAAGCTCCTAATCTCTCGTTCTTCCTAATTTAGCTGCAATTGCAGCTCTTTCACCAGTCTAACCGTGTGGGAGTTTGTGTGCGCGACCGCTATCGTGTGAAAACCTCATTACTCCACATTTAGCGTGTTAATTTGAATTGAACGGTCATTTTGGTTCTCAGTCGCTTAAAAGCATCGGAAAGTCGCGATAAAGAAGCCTCTATAATGCCACAAAGTGTCACAATTGGCTGGCTAATAAATCATTTATGGGGGGGCTTTCAGTCCTAATCCATGAATAAGAAATAGGGCCTACTTTTTGGCTGCCAGGAAGTGGAAAGTAAATTCACTCCAAGAGAATCCATTTACAAACCATTTACACAAGCATCGCAGCAGCCATAAAGCTGCATGAAATTAGAAAAAAAAATCAAGCATGAAGTGTATTTTTAGCCCCATTGACAAATAAAAATACATTACAAATGGTTCATTTGAAATTAATGATCCTGAACTGTTATTATTTAAAACATTCCCTTTAGAGTCAAACCTATAAAACATACTGCTGGTACAGTTGCATCAGTCTGGAGGTCATTGTGCCAGAAGCCCTAATTCAACATTTAATGATTATAATTAACACTGATGATGATTATCAGTCCAGTTCATGTGGTTTGATGGCATCTTTAAGCTGCGGCCGTCCATCCAGAGCCTGACACGACGCAAACGGAACGTGTCCACCGTGCTACCGTTGATTTCCATGACAACTTAATAAGCTGAAGCTTAAATCTGCAGGCTGCTCCATCCTGTGCCCGGGGTGAGGGACATCTCCAACTGCTCCTGTAATGAGCTGTCGAGCATGCTGTCACCCTCCACAGATGGGCCGCGCACAACGGGTGGACGAATCGAAGAGCGGTCTGATCAGAAACACTTCCTGAAGACGTTTTTTGACATTTTAACACTCAGGTCCTCGTTCCCATTAGCATCCAGTGGTAAATAAGAGGAACGGTTCAGGGCCCTGGTGATGAGAATGAACAGGATAGGAAACAAAAGTGGAGCACAGAGAGCTGCAGGAGAGGATTAAAGCAAAATGGATGCTGACGTGACCCTAATCTGCCCCTGGACTCTTTTAATATTTATTGTTTGTGAACAGTGAAAACAAGTTTACTCTTGTGGGCAACCTGCAAAGCAACTGCTGCCTAAAGTCACTTTATGAATGTAAGTATGGGCGTAGCGGCGAAACAGGAGTCTGGAGTGTTTCCTGTAGTCTGGAGTGTCCCTGCCGCCCCCAGTTTGGCCCCCAGCATGACCTACAGGTCAGTTCTCTTTGTATTTACTTGCACACACTGGAAGCATGTTCAAGCCATACAGATTTTAAAATGGTGTCGTCGTCTGATCCAAAAAATCAAGAAGGAAAACATATTTTTGGAAACTGAGACCTCCAGCATTGGAGAGATTAAAGGGGCACAAATGCCAACACTCACCCATTATTATCAGGTTTTGTTTAAACAGTGTCAGAGCTGTTATCTGGAAACCGTCCTCTCGTCTAAATGAGAACCTCTCTTCGCGCTCTGCCAACAGCGTCCAGCATCGGGGGCCCACCCTGCCAGCCATGCAGATGCCTCCTGTTGGGCTTTGCTCTCGCTGGATGCCAGGAGCGAATTCTCCACCTCGATTAATCACCGGGTCCCTAATGGAAGGCTTCCCTTCAGGATGGGGCCCATCGCAGAGGGGGCTGCATTTGAGGTTGTCGTTGAAGCTGCTCTGATTGCCTGAATACACTCACAGCTCCGGAGTCACTGCAGATGTCTGCTAATTGTGGTGATTATGGCAAACGGAGGGGGGTTGGAATATGTAATGAATTTCCCATCGCTTTCACGCCTCACATCCTTCGCTGATGTGCATCTGCTGTGCGAGGAGAGCGTCCGCAGGGTTTGGAGAGGACAAATGTGCTTTTGGATGGGCGGCCACTCTGAAAACATGCCCGACCAGACTGGTTCTGTTCATTCAGCTCACATCTGATACCGTGGTTATTCCTGTACTGTTGCTCTGTCAAGTTATTTATTTATTTATTTTATAATTCTTTACATGGCTGCACATTTAGGCATCATAACAAATCTAATACGATTGTAACTACCTGACTTCAAGTGTGTTATTCAGGTTGGTGTTACATATTTATGGAAATACTGATGGGGTGCTACATATGGAGATTTAGTACATGCCTCCATTTTATCTGTCTATGCTGGGGTGAGAGGGTGGGATACACCCTGTACACATCACCAGTCCATCACAGGACATGCACACACACACACACACACACACACACACACACACACACACACACACACACCACACACACACACACCACACACACACACACACACACACACACAGAGGAATAATATATGATATTTTGAGTCTCCAGTCAACCTCATGTGCATGTTTTTGTGGGAGGAAAGTGAAGAAAGCCCACAAAGGCACAAGGAGAATCTGAAAAAAAAAAAAAAAAAATTCAGTAATGAATTCTAAATATATATTATACCTGAGGAATGGAACTACTCACCTCACACAGTGCCAAATGTGTGTGTTAATTCTTTAATTTTGCGAAATTTCTTTCATTCTGAAGGTTATTCTAAAAAATCCATATAATTTGGTAAAAATGGGAAAGCCACCATCTTTTTCCTAAAAACAAAGCCAGCTATATAGCGTCAGCCAGTCGTTGGTCAAAGCACGGATTGTTAAAAAACTAAGGCTTATGTCTCACCATTCATCCGCTTACTGTCCCACCGCTCAGCCATGCTAACCAGACGGCAGACCTACATTTAGGATGCGAGCGAGCCTTCGTTCAGGCCAAAGATCCTAAAGGAGGTGTAAATAATGTAATACTATGAACAGAGGAAATGCAGTGCCAGGCAAATTAAGTAACATCCAAAGCAAAGACTTCAAAACCTGAAAATAAACAAGAATTCCTGCGAGAGGAATGAAATTGTTGCCTGTTCTAATTTAAATGCCGTATAGAAATCGCTGCTGCAGCTTAACAACGTATTAAATTGAGAGGATTATATGCGCAAGCTGAATTTCTTCATATTCTTCCTGTCTTGGTTATCATGGCGCTCTTAGACCCGCCGCTCTGGACGATGAACCAGAACAAATCATATTCGTACATTTAGCATATTAATGATGTTAAATATCAGACATCCTCTGCCCTCAAATGCAAACACGCCTGATTTGTGGTGGATGTGCTTTTGTGACTCAAGAGTTGGCTAATTCCTCTGGGGCGAGTGCCCTTGCTGTCACACTGATCAAAGACTTTGCTTTGATATGAGCATAAACTGCTCTGCGCCTCGTCGCCGTCAGTGTCTGTGCATGCGTGCGAGTTTGTGTGTGTGTCTGTGGACGCGTATCTGTGCGTGACTGTGTGAGCTGGGGTGGAGGGATTGGGGGGTGTGCATATGCATCCCCCATCACCACAGGCTGTATTATGCATTGTTGTTGGCATGGCCTACATGCTCACCCAAGCATGGTTCTGTGTGGTACAGTACACACGTCTTCTCATCGTGTCCGCAGGCCCGCCTCATTTACCTTTGCTCCTGAATTAATGCTAGTTAACTGTCACATTAACTCAGATCTGTTGGCCTGCCCTGTCCACAGCAGAAATCGGGCTCGGTGTGTGATAGCTGGGTTTGTTTTGCTTTGATGAACAGCACACGCATGGATGGACTGACAAGGACTATCGGGACTGTACCTACAGCTGCAGCCATCCGAGTGAGTTCCGAACGAACCCACTCTCGCAGAAGATTTTTGATGCTAAAGCTAAAAGCTACCTGCCGCCGTTGCACATTCTCACCAGAAAAGGTGCAGATTGAGTTTGGCGAGCCCACAAGTGGCTGCGGTGCAGGTGTTTCATTCAAACAGCGGGTGTGGACCCTCGACAGAATGTGTGCAGGGCCACGGCTCTGCGCTTTTGCATGTACATGCGTGTGGAGTGTATGTTTGCCTGCTAGGAGTGAGTGTGTTAAATTCTCTTAGCATGTGTGACGAATCAAGTGGCTGGGAAAGGAGCGGCACACTGTGCGGCCCCTGTTGGCCTCTCGCATACTGAATTCAAAAGAGGCGATCGATCTGTCAGGGTCTCGGTTCGTGTTTCGCCGCGCCCCTATCTCGCTATCTTATCTATTTGGCTTTGTATCTCCATCTCTGTATCTTGTTTGCCTTCGTACCGCCTCCTTTATTCCTCGCTCATCCTAAATAGACGTAAAGACTCTGGGAGATGTACCAAGAGCGTGAGACAGATAAAAAAAAAGGGAGAGAGAGGGAGAGCATCCCCCCACTCATACATCTTTCATCCTAATCCATAGTCTCTGTCCAAGAAAGGGCCTCCTTTTCACTTGTCTGCCCTAAAGCCTCTTATACGTGACCCCTCTGTCTCTCCCTCAGGGCCCTCTCCCACGGCCAGAAACCAAAGCGCTAACTCACACGCGCTCGCACACATGTGCATTGTAGATAGTTGCATCTTGCCTGTTTTATAACCACATCGGGGGCCATAACGCTTCGTTACCGGAGCTGCGCAAAGCCACGAGTCGACATCAAGATACAGAAGTTGACGGCGAATTTACCGCCAGGGTGACTAACACAGCTGCCGGGAGAGCGTGTCTCTCGTTAGAGGACTGACCTCAATAAAGACGGACGTTTGGCAGCGCGTTATGTAACTGGCTGAGGATTATCCTCGGGCTGTGTGGATGTGTTTTCTTTTTTCTTTTTTTTTTTCGGAACGCGTATGTGAAATTTCATGCATCCGCTCGTACACGCGTGTATGCCGAGGAGCCATATCAGGACACAGGATCCATCAAGGTCGACGTGCGGATGTACAATGGAATCGTTTCCTTTTGACTCTTTGATACTGTTGACATTGTGTTAAAGAAATACTGAAGCGTTGTGTACATATGTTGAACACAGCCTGACCAAGTCACCAGCCCATCGCAGGGTGCGCACACAGCATGCCCTTACACGCCGAAATCGAGGGGCAATTTTGAGTCTCAAATCAATCTCCATGTTTTCGAAATGCGGGAGGAAACGGGAGTAACAGGAAACCCCCAAAGACTTTTATGCATTTTTAATCACACCTCCCACGTCTAAGATGGCTGCCCCAGTTTGGCGGTGTGCTGTCTTTCCGTTTCACTGTTTAATCCTCAGAATTCTTTAGATTCTATATTTTAAATATGATTTAAATAATGTAAAATCACCCCCCCCCCCCCCCAAAAAAAAAAAACAAAACAAAAAAAAACAGGCAGATTCTGATTTCATATCTTGTGACCTGTCGGGCTCTGTCTTGGTGCAGCTGTGCATCATCCGTTTCCCAATTACAGTCTCTTTTTTGTCCCCCTCCCCCCACTCCGTAGCACCTTCAAGACCTCTGTCATCCTGGAAAAGAAAGTGGGTTTGTTGGCATTTGCATTTTCCTCACATTGCATACAAAGAAACATGCAGCCGCAGCTGGTTTCCAGTATAACCTGGGTCAAACACAACTGTAGCCGTTAACTGATCTAGCACTGATCACCTTAATATGATTTCTGTTCCCAGGAAATGAATCGCATTAGCTCCAAAACAAACCCCGCTCTGTGTTAGAAAGCTGCAGATCAGTCAGTTTTTAAAAAAAAGAAAAGAAAAAACTGCCCTTAAAGCCAATATAAACACTCTCATTATAAAGTTATTCTAAGAAAAAAGACAGTTTGGGATGATGATTATGAAATTTCACCTTCAACATGTCAGAGTTACTGTGATCTCTGCATGTTCATTTTTGGGGTAATATTCCAGACACGGTCTAAGAACAGAGAGCCTTCCCGTCTGCTCTGTATTGAGACATTGGATGTTGACTGTTGCGCTCTGGGCTGCTGTGACCCCACCCCGGGTAAATACAGGGTTGGAGGTTTCCTCCACAGATAAAAATACACTTTCCTCTCAGTAGAGAGGGAAGCATGCCAGAATTCCTTTCTCGTCTGCTCCTGCTTTAGAAAGAAAATTAAACTCAGCACAAGTTTTTTTTTAAATCTGCAAAACACACACACAAAAAAGAGTTGAGAGGGTCAATGTCATCATGTTTAACCTGCGTTGTTTAGGGGGAGGGCCAAATGTGTTTTTTGAAAATTCCTCTTCCTGATTCATAGTCTTTTGTTCCTCGTGGGCACCCTTATTTTTCAACATGTGATCTCATGTTTGGAGCTAGCAGAGGCCTGTTAGATAACACTGGTGCGATCCCGGTGAACTCTATCTCAAAGGTCTGGCAGGACTCAGACTGACAGACTTGCAACAGTCTTTCGTGGCTGAGTTCAAGTATGCGCAGGGACTTCCTGAGCGCCAAACAACTACTGTTGTGGCGGCTTAACTGAGAATCTGGGTGACTTCCTTCTTTGAGGCAGCTATGACTCCATGTTGGTGAGTAATTCTCTTGGCTCGTTAGTACAACCTGGTGGAAAAGTCTGTTCCTGCTGGGTTCTGTTTCAAAAAGTGGTCAAACTCAAAGTCTGGCATCTTATGACAGCTGTAATTCCGTTTTTTAATCTTTTTACAGGTCAAAAAATCTCTAACAAATGCACATCTCTGCTGAATGGGGAAGATATGAATGGTTTTTCTCAAGGGTGGCAACACTCCTAGAACTGAAAATGAATCAAAGTGGACAGGAAAATCAGGGGACAGGACCCAGGGACGTCTTTGACATATTGGTTAAAACACCAACGGAGCGACTCTTAAGCCTGACTCTCCAGCTGAGTGAGTCACCTGAAGGAAATGTCGTGCGTGTTCTGTGTCTGATTGCCCTCCAGAGGGAGAGACAGGCCCTGAGCAGGCTCCACACCCTGGACGACAGTTGCCTCTCCCAACACCTGTATGACACCTTTGCGATAAGTAAAGGGAACTTAGAGGAATTTGCTGTCCATTTTGGTAACTTTAATGGATTCACATTGGAATCGTTGGTGCTGCTGGCTCGTGTTTTTAAAGTTTTGTCTGAACAGCAGCTGTGCGATCCACAACTTAGAGATCTGGCGTACCAGAGAGCGCTTTCCAAGAATGACCACGCTTCCAACAAACTAGGGTATGAGCAACTCAGGGAGGAGGCGATGGCGGTCTGTGGGCCGCAGTTTGCTGAGTGGATGTGCTCCTGTGTGAGGGGACTGGACTCTTTGTGTGTTCTTGACAGCAGCCAGGATGAAGAGGGCGCTCTGTCCGAGCATAAGTCAGAGAGCACCCACAGCCTGCCCACTTCGCTGCACGCCAACTCCTCAATGTTTTCATACCCCACTCATTTAGAGATCAGCACACCTCCAACGGCTCTATTTCATGAGGACAAAGGAACCCTGGAAACGCCCAACACATCAGAAGCGGAAGCATCTGTCCTCCTCGTCAGCAAGGTCGATGTAAAAAATGCATCGGAGCCCTGTCAGACGTCTGAGGAACCCCTTAAATCCAGTCAGTTTGCTGCAGACAGACTGGTTTCGCACAGTTTTCCTGGTTCTACCCCAACCACAGGCCAAAGTGTTGCTGCACCTTCGACATGTGTCCCAACCAACATGTCGGCTGCCGCTGATCTTTGCTGCGTGGAGGAGGAGGAGGCCATATTCTACGCTTTTGTGATCATGCATGCACCAGAGGACGCGGACGTGGCCGATTGCGTGAGGGAAAAAGTGGAAAAGGTCATCGGGTGTAAGGGAGCGACTTTCTCAGATGACTTCCACACGCCTGGAAAGAGCACCCTGAGGTGCGTGGAGGATGCCATCAACAACACGGCCTTCACTTTCCTGCTGCTCACGCGCAACTTCAACACTCGCATGGTGGAGCTGGAGACAAACTCTGCCCTCATCAACTCCTTATACAAAAAACACAAATGGAACACGGTGATTCCTCTCCTGCCCATGGAGAACTGCATGCCCAAGCGGGAAATCCCTCTGGTTCTGCAGACATTAGTTCCGCTGGAGGAGAGCAAGAGCTTTGAGAGGAAATTAAAAAATTCTCTGACTCTGCCGAAGATTAAAAGGCAGGAGAAAATATGGATGGAAGAGCAGAGGGTGAAAATCCAGAAAGCACAGCTACAGCACCAGAAGCAGCTGAAACATTGTGAAAAAGTACAGTGGCAGGAGAGAAAAAAACTCGGGCAAACAATTTTCCACAATCCAAATTTGTTAGGAGAGGACAGTGCAGCTTTGTGGCAAATGCCTCCAAACATTCACATCGAAAATGCTAATTACATTATGATTGGGAATGATTCTCAGATGACCGTGGGTGTGGGTGGAGGGGTGGACAAAGACAACTCGATCGAAGAGGAGCAGTGAGCTCTAAGGTTTAAATAAATAAAAGGATAAAAAAAAGAGAATAATCATGCCTGCTGTGACAGTTATAATAAGCTGAAATTTTGAAACATAGATCATGTCTGAACACTAAAATGTTCACTACAGTCCATTACACCACATTTAAACCAGTTTTGAAGAAGCACAACCGACTGCAGAAGAGTTGTATATTCTGTTGAACAGAGGACATTTTTACAGCAAAATACTGACACCTACTGGTCAATTAGTGATACATACACAAGATGATCGAAATATGTGCCAAGATGTGCCAAGCTTATTGAGACACTAGATGGCGGTGTTAATTGTGATTTATCTTGCTTAAAGTATGACACATACTCGATAATTAGGAAAGATTCTTAATACTTTTTTGCCGTTTAAATTTCCGTTTATTTTCCAGCTATGTGTCCCGGTGTCATTTGTTGGCTCTTTTCTGTACCTTTGAGGTTTTGCATGGAAAAACTCTGTTCTAATTTTGGGATTCAAGGTAGTTTTCTCTGTTTTAATTTTGGGATTATTTTGGTTTTTATCCGTATTCAGATTCTTAAGCACACGCACACGTTTCTGAGCAAACGTTGGCATCACCTACCTGAACATAAACGCATTATTACAATTATATTACGAACATCGCCTGTCGTTGATGCATTCGTTCAGAATGGTTTTTTTCGTTTTGAATTAAATTAGTCTTTTAAAAGGGTACGTGAGGAGCTCATTTGTCATTCCAAATACACTCCGCATAGGAAGAGTTATAAAATGTTTTGATAATTTCAGCATCTGTACAATCCGTTTTTTCGTCTATTTTCCATGTAATAAAATCTGTCGTACCAGAATCAGTTGTGCAATGCATGCCGCAAAAGGCAAACCCCTAAACGAAGAAAGAAATGGATTTAACCGCAATTTCTGTCACAATTTAAACAATGGTAAACAATTATCACATTTTGTAACTCACAATATGACTGCAGCTCATCCAGCTGAGCCATCCAAGCCCTGAATTTGACCCAACAGTGCCTACTAAAGCTACAGCATTACGCAGTAAAATAAAATAAACAATTCTGACATATCAAATATTCAGATGCTACAGTCGTGTCTGCCCCGTCCTCCACTGAAACATCTGGCAGTTAGAAGTTAACTCCACCTCTGCTTGTGATGTTCTTGTCAGGACTGAGCGGACTGGGTGGGTGGAGCGCGCATGCGCAATGCGCACAAATCCCTCGATCGGTGCGGCTGGAAAAGCGCAGAGGAGTAGAGAGAGAGGAGGAGAACAGTTACAAAAAGAAAAGGAAAGACAAGATGGACACGAACATCGCCTGTCGTTGAGGTTGGGGCCGTTCCTCGGTGTCGGGTGGGTTGACCTTCCTCCCCGGAGGCGCTGCAGCTCCGTTATGTTGGAGAGCAGGAGGACTGGAATGTCAGGGAATGGAGGAAATCTCCAGAATTCATAAACTGCGCCGCGTTGTCAGGATTTAAAGATAATCCCGACACGGAAAACTGAAGGATGGCGCTAATTTAAGCGGGGAGCTGCTGTTTTTTAGACCTGTCGTGCTCTCAACAACCAAGGCCGCTGCCAAAGTTTGATTTTTTCCCCCTTTGGCTCTAAAGGAGGGATTTTTTTCCCTCCGTGCGGAATGTCATCAGCCGTCAGGAGGAATTCCCGTGGCTGATCGAACCTCCAGCTGCAGAGCGGTTGAAGATGGGAGATGCGGCAGATGACAGGGGGATGAGACGGACCTTCATCGTCCCCGCCATCAAGAGCTTCGACCATTATGACTTCACCAGAGCCAAGATTTCCTGCAGCCTGACGTGGCTGGTGGCCAAGGCGTTCGGCTCGGGTAGGTGGTGCCTCCTTCCATGGTCTGAGATAAATGGAAAATAGGGCTGAGGGAAAGATCTGACAGGGTCGAGTTACAAGCCCAAGGGGCACTCGTGAGTGTTACCTCTGTTCTTATGCTGAAGACTTTAAGTGTGATGTTTCCAACTGAAGCGTTCTGAGCATGAAGATTTGCAGATATCAATCCAGCCGCATCACTCATCATCACATTGATGTAACCTGTTGCACGCTTCATGCTGTGGAATCCTTCAGCACTGCAGAAGTGGGGCCCGGCCTGTTACGCAACACCGGCTAGGCTCTGTCAGTCTCAACCCATCAACAGATGCAGGTGGCCTCCAGCTGCCATCATTAGAAGGAGACTCCCTTGATCTAAACATGCAAATGTGCCGTTTTCCACAACCAAGACAAGTGGTTAGTTTAGCTCAAATACTGGGAGGAAATGACTAGAGTCCATCTTCCTCCACCCAAGTTGATGAGAGTGCAGTGAGGACCTACATGGATGGGTACCACCAGCTGTGTGTGAAACAATTCCATTTGGTGGCAAGTTTTCCGTTATTGCGAATTTGTAGTTATTGGGGACAAAAACTGCATTACCCACAATCCTATGAGCTTTATAGTTAAGTGAAGCTTCTGTAACAACATTTAGTCATTGTGTGCATAAATATACAGGTCAAAACATGCATGCTGGAACATTTTAAGTTGATCAAAACTTTTATTTTGACAATATTTGAGCTAAGCTAGTCAGAGGAAAGCCTTTGCACATGTTTGTGTTGCTCCTGCCCCAGAGGACGGGAAAAAATGTTAAAGAAGGAACAATATATGGGACTATAATCCACAATAACTTATTTAACTTCTAAACCTTCCTGTTACTTAAATTGCTTTAGCTTTTTTGTTTTAAGAATGGCTCGTCCAGAGTAAAGAGTGAATCATGGGCTTTGCTGTCACGTGCTGAGCAAATATTCTTTGCTATCTTAAATCTATTAAGCATTATCAGCTCTTCTCATTTGGTGGCTCTCCTTTCTGTGGGATGGACGGAGTTCTCATTAACATTAATTTGATCCTTTTTTAGGTTCAGAGGTTTACCTTAACTCCCCATAAAAGTTTTTATGATCCGTGCCTCCTTTTACAGACAAACCTAGATGGGTTAAAAGACAGACCTCTGACTCGCACCTATAGATCTGCCAGTTGGCGGGGCTGCCGCTGTTTGGATACAAGCTGTCATTAATGCTACAATGAGATCTGTGGCTGTTGCATTCAACTGACACATATTCAGCTTCCAGGATTATGGCCCAGATCAGAACCGGTCCACAGAGCTTTGTCTGGCCTACTTAGATAGGATGACCACGTCTGATGTTTAGAGGCTCCAAATAAAAAGGCTAAAACTTATATCCTCTATCTGGAGAAAGTCTTTAGACTCTGTCAGTGATGCACAATAAGAGAACCACTTATGAACCATAAAAATGTTTTTCTATTCTGTCTTGTCACTTAAGGAAACTTAATGGGAAGTTTGAAACAGTAATAGATGTTTAATGGACGTCATTATCTATTGTTGGAAACATTTACATATTTGGTGTCCCAGAAGGCTTTGGGGAACTTTTGTATCTTCTCCACCAGTCTTGGGTAATTATACTTATTTGTTTGTTCAATTATTTGTTTGTTTTTTGTTTAAAACACAAATAATGGAAACTTTGATTGTGCATTTTAAATAACAGATAGGCAGATATAACTACAACCATAAAATAAATAATAAATCTAATGTAGACAGCCTGAACTGAATGGTTTTTGATATCTAACACAGGTAGCTGAAGCCATTTTGGCTGCCGTTTTCTGGAAAAGAAAATAAAGGGGGGGACAAAAGCTCTTACTCAGCACTAAACGGCAGATGGCTGGTGAACAATATGGAGCGTTTTGCAGATAAACAAGAATCTCCAGACAAAAACTGATTTAGGAGACTGAAACTTGGACTTAAACACATCATGTGGACAGAAATATGCTGTTTCCTATCATTGTGCATGTCTCACTGATGTGTGTGTAGCTTGTGAAGTCACTGACTGTTTTTGTTGGTAATTTGCTACCAAAAGGTTTGCTACAAACTACCTAATCTTCCGAAAGTGCCAGATTTATGCTGCGCTGGTAAACTGGGATCCGCGACGTTGTAGAACTGCAATCCTGCGGTCCTCCAGGGAAGTCTTCTCTGTCTGCACTTCCTGTGGCAGCTACTTCCTGTCTGTTTCCTCTTTGATGGCCAACACAAGGGGGGGGTTACTTGACGGGGCAGATTTTCTTCCTTTCTTTTTGTAGCCTTCCAGTGTTTTTGTTATGTGGACTTAAATGAGAAAACTCGTCACCCTCGAGGACCGATGAGTAATAACTTTAAGTGTTTAGAAGTGATTTAAAATATCTTCTTTTCATCTTCCATTTTAGAGTTTTGGGGGTGGGGGGCTGCACTCACCACAGTGTAAAACAGAGTGTTTATTACACAGGCAATGGTCTTGTTTTAGTTCTCTTCGTTCATTTAACGATGTTTTGCCGTAAATGTCGTAAAGCTGTCACTTTAAGAGAGATTCCTGTTGTGTCCTTTGTTTCCATCAGCGTGAATCAGAGGCAGGCAGAGAGGAAACCGACCCCCCCCACCCACACACACGCACACACCACCAGAAATACACACTCATACTGAATTATACACACAGCTGCAAGCGTCTGTCTGTATAATCAGATTCATCAGATGAGGCAGCACACTAACATTCTTCTGCAAAGACGGTCCAGCTTGTTGAACGCCGATTAAAACGGTTTGTGATGTTACTGGGGTGTGTCCAACGAGCTTCATCTGGTTGGTCATATCAAGCGGAGGCTACAGTATGAAAGTGGGAAGCCATGGCAACCACAAAGGCAGTAAAATATAGAAGGAGAATGGAAGCATTGGTTTTTAATGACATGTGCAGACGTTCACCGTTTCTGCTCAGAGCCCGTCCTGACCCTTCGGTCCTCTGTTTCAGATGCAGTACCAGAGGAGTTGGCCGAGCCTCTGTACAGGGACCAGTACAACCAGGAGCACCTGAAGCCGACAGTTGCAAGCTTGCTCCAGTCGGCGGAACTCTACTGCAGGGCGGGCAGCCTGATTCTCCGCAGCGATGCCGTCAAACCTTTACTGGGTCACAACGCCGTCATCCAGGCCCTCGCCCAGAAAGGCCTCTACGTCACCGACCAGGACCGACTGGTGACCGAGAGGGATCTGACCAGCCTGCCTATACACATGGTGAGCAGACGCCTTCTTAACACTGAATCCAACAGCTGGAACCAGGAAATACATCTTAAACCAACCAATTATCACCAGTTGTGTTTGTGTGTGTTATCATCCTGCGTGATCCGTCCTGCCAAAAATCAAAGGAGAAAAAGCAACCACTAATGACAGGTTTCCAATAGCAACCCATTACTCACTGTTGGGTCACTGTGTCATTAAACAGCAACAAACACTCCTTAGCTCACGCCGCCGCGACAACATTTTGTCAACACTGCACATGATAAGGTGGCGTTTCCCATCCTGAGCTCATCTTTACATTTTAATTTAGTGGGAACTGTCACCTTGTTTTGTTTCCCGCAGGTCACACGGTTCTGCTGTGTTGTGATAGTTTGATCCAGACGCTGCTAGCACACGCATGGCTGGAGAGTAGGCACTTCTGCTGACACCAAAAGGTGTCTGCATTGCAGTGCACGCTCGCTCTCTCACTCTCTCTCTTTCTCTCTCCTGCCTGCTCTGTCACTCCTTCTGTCTGCCTCTCTCTCTCCTCGCCTCTCCTCCCTCACCCAGTGTCTTTTTTAGCCCTCTCTGTGACCACGCCCCTTTTCTTGTGCACGTTCTTATCTCTGGGGATTAAGTGAGACTGGTACCTTGAATATTTAATTGGGGCTTATTTCATCGAGCCCTCTCTTCGGGCTCTTATCTCAGGTTGTGCTTTTTTATTACGTTTATGATTCAAAGTCACACATGAAGGGCATCTTCCTATTATTGCAGAGATCTTTGGATTTTTTGTGGGTGTCCTTTAAAGGTCCTTTACATCTATATGCTCCAGAGTGAGTCAGTCCTGCATCTACAGCACCCTCTTTGCATGATCTTTGCAGCTCTTCTTTCTCAGCTTCTGGACTAAAGTGAATGTCACAGCCTCATCACATTTTCCCCACATCCCCGGATTACCCTTTCATATTTCAGGGCTGTGACTGCCCCAATTGTGTCTGTTTGGACCCCACCCCGCCCCCACCCTCATTACATGGCATGGAACAATGAGGAGCAACAGTTATATTGACATCTGCAAATGTCTGTGTGTTAGGAGCTTTTGTCTCCTAAAACAAGGCTGGGGGAACATCTATAGGGATAAATATCACCATTTTTCACATATTTAATCCATATCAATCTATGGAATGACGTGATTTGTATAAAGTCTTGATAAATGAGAACCCCCACGTTGCCTCATGTTTAACTTCATGATCAGATCTCAGCTTCAGTCTTAATGTGGCCTCTGATGACCTCAGATGTGTATTTTCTTTGATTAGGGGATGGCGATTTGCTCATTTACTTCTGATGTTGGTCCTGGAAACTGAAGGAGCTGTGCACGTATGTGCGTTTGGCAGCTCAGCAGGATAATTTCAGCCCATTGGAGCCTCTGGCCCATTTTGGTTTATGGTATATCTGCAGTGAAAATGATGACCTCACGCTTTTCCAAATACTGCGCGACAGATGAATAACTCATGTAGGAAGGGGGAGGAGGAGTGTGGCAGTCCATCAAGAGGTTGAATGGATACATGTGAGGGAGAGGGAGGGAGAGAGAGAAGGAGGGAGGGAAACAAGGAGTTTAGGCCATTTGCTGTAATTCAGGAGAAAAAAGAAAAGTAGAGTAAGAGATGAGAGGAAAGGGTGAGCGTGGACGTTTCTAAGATGGATGTGGAAAGAGGAGAGGGGAGGGCACCAGCGCAGTATTGCCTTTTTGGTGGGTAGGAAGACATGTGCACGGCAGAGAAGGGGAGTGGGACAGGCCCACTGTTAATGTGACCATCTGGAAAGAGTAGGGGGGGTAAAGATGATGGAGGAGAGAAGAATGCCAAGAGAGCAGGAAAGGTTGAGGAAAGACGAAGAGGTGCTGTGCAGTACTGCAGCATGGTGGAGGGTGGAGCCTGGAAGAACACACACACTCACACACACTCACACACACAGCATCGATCACTCCAGACACATAAACACACACCTCTTAAGAGCTGTTGCACCTCCACCACAGTGTGTTCAGGAGCTGAAGGAGCAGCTGCACATCAACTTCAGCATATCTCCTTCAGAACTAAGGGGGGAAGGGGGGGGGGGGGGGGGGGATATTGGTTTGTCCGGGACTGGATTGGGCAGTTTCAGCGTGCAGGTGTAAAGTCGTACAACCGAAACACTTTTGTTACAGGATACCTTCGGGGAGCAGGCAGTTGTTTCTTTGGTTCCATGTTTGCCCAGCTGTATTCTGCCCCCCTTTGATCACGTGCGGAAGTGTGCGCTCGTGCACTGTTCAGGCGCGCGTGCAGCGCTGGAGGGGATCGATTCCGATACTTCTCAGTTATTACACTCACAGGGATGCAGCTCTCTGTAACAGTGTGCCACCAGCATGACCTTATATGGTATGTCTGTCACCACCAGAAATTTAGACAAGCCCATACACACGTGCGCTCACATAAGCGTGCTCACACACACGGGCACACACACCTTAAAGGTCTTTGTGAAGGACAGCACTTGGTTCTTTAATCCACACTTTATTGTCAACACTAGTGGGCAGGTGAGCAGTCCTGTCCGTCTGTTTGTCTGTCTGTCACACAGTATTGGTCTGGAGAGGAAAACACACGATGTCAAATATTTGCTAATATCCTGAAGATGCAGACAGTTTTTATTTTGGACTCCTGGAGTTTGTCTGGATTTTGTTCAGTCTAAACAATCCTGTTTGCAAGGCTCAGCAGCTGTTTGCACATCGGCCGGCAGATGTTTTAATGCGTGCCAGCTTCCTGTTTTTGAATTGGTTGATGAATTTATCTGGCATTAAAATGCTCTCCTCTGAAATGGGAGAATTTTTAGCTTTCTAAACTGGAAACAGGAATCAGCCACCCGCAGGAGAACGCCGGTGCTGAACTGCTTCAGCTCGCTCAGAGTTGTTACAACTTTACACGTTGGCCGTCACATGAGGTTCTGGTGTCACGAACCGGAGCCTGTCAGGTCAACTTGGGTAAACGCTCCTGATTTAGGCCCATTGCTTTAACTCACACTTGATTTTAGATGCTAGATAAGCAAGATTGACATAAGAACCCGGGCAGAGAATAATGCTCGTAAGGATGAGGGTTCCGTTGGTCCGACTGGTCTGTGTGGACGTATGAAACTGTTTCTTAAAGTTTACGAGTTGAGACTGAAGAAAGACTTAATCCCAGGAAATGAAGTGATATGTTACTAATCACTGAACTATGAGTTTGCACCAACAGCAGCAGCTTCCACACATATGGAGTAAATTAGCCAAACACAGAATAGAACTGAATAAAAACAGTCTTTGTCAACTTGTAACGCTGATTTAATTGATTTTGTCTCTGCAGAGCTCCCACTTGGCGTTCATCGACACGCTGATGATGGCGTACACGGTGGAGATGGTCAGCGTGGAGCGGGTGATGACCAGCATTGGCAGATACACGTCCGCTGAGCAATCACATGGGGAAGGACACCTCCAGGAGCTGCCGTATGACACCGAGGACGCTATCGTCACCTGGATCAACAAGGTGCGAACAGGAGCGCTTTTGTGCACAGTATGAACCACAAGGGTGACGCCCACAAACATCCTCAAGGCTTCAACAGAGAACACACGCCACTTTGTTTTAGTCTGGAGAGGTGACGGCGCTGAGGTTTAACATGTTTACTGGTAAATCAGATTCAATATAATTAGCTCTTTAAAGCCAGAACCTTTAGACTCCTCAGGTCAAGCTTTGAAGATGCTTTATAAGGACAGGAACTGTCACTACCGGCATCTTTGAAGTGATTTGTAGCTCACTGATCTGGAGTCGAGTGACCTGAGTGCTTTATATCGCATTAGAACAATTAGCACAGACAGGAAATGGAGGGATGGTGGTGACAAGTGTCCCCTGTGATCAGCTCTCATCTTCCTGTCCTGCCATATGCACAGACTCTCCATTCAGGGAGCATGCCTGACTCTCTCTCTGTCTGTCTGTCTGTCTCTCTGTCTGTCTGTCTGTCTGTCTGTCTGTCTGTCTGTCTGTCTCCAGGTTAACGAGCACCTGAGGGACATCATGGTGGAGGAGCAGAAGCTGAGAGACCAATTTCACGAGTCGCATTCATCAGCGCAGAAGGTGAGATACAAACGCAAACTGGATAAACTGGAGTTGTTTGCTCAGGAAGGGTGATAGTTTCCCATTTTAGTTCCCATAAACAGTTTCTTCTACTAGTTTGCTGACCCTTCAGCCCAGAAAGTAGTTTTTATATGTTGTGTTTCCTGTTGCCTCAATAGAGGACTCTTGTTAGATCTGTGTGTTAAAATATGGAAAAAATAAATCAATACCTGTTAATTTTATACTCAAGATTCATGATTCTGAACATGACGCTTCAGGATGCACCGATTGCGAGCTGAAATGGTCAAATTTAATTTTATTGTGCGCGTTACTTGTCTCTTTTTCCATTCTATCACTCAGTGATGCAGGCACATGCAAGCCCACATGAGACACACACACACACACACACACATGCATACATGGAGAGCACAGAAGGAACAGATGAGCAATTTCTGACCAGCTGCAAAGAAATGTTAGTGAAAGAATCCTCCCGTCAGAGTGGAAAATGAAAATGTGTGGGGGGGAGGAAAAAAGGGAGACAGGCAGCAAGAGGAATGAAATTCAAAGAGCAGAAAGAGAGAAATGACACTGGAGTGGAGGGCACAGAGTAACTCTGTCAGCTGAAGCTAAAGAGAGCCTGCGACAGGCAGCCAGTGTTCTCCTCCTGCGGCCTTCGCACTTATGTAAGGTCCATGTGACACACGGAGCTAGTCTGCAGGGGCAAACACACAGCAGCCGGCGAACACTCTCTTCCACTAACTTAACCATGAAACTCCAGCGCAGTGCCTCCTCAGGTCACATCATTCCCCTCGGGTCAGAGCTTTCTAATGTTGACAGTAACAAGAGGAGGAAAAAGGCTTTAAAAACCCAACTCAGCTGTGCTAAATGGCAAATGGAAGGTCATCTTCCTGTGATTCAGATAACATTCAAACACTTATTTAATCTCCGTTTGTGTTCAAGCCAGATAACTAAGGAATAAACAATAGCCTCGACTAGATGGCGTGCTAACATTGTTTTGTAGCTAAGCTAACGGCAACACTAAACTCGGCTAATCATTAATGCGACGTCCCTGGATAACGATAATGGACATGAAAGCTGGAAACTGTCTATTCTGGAGTCTGTCACATACGCAGTAAAGCTTCATGGGAACAGAGGTGAGGGCTTTTGAAGAGTGTTTGCGGGAAAGCGTACACCCATTGTGAGTCAGCTGGTGTCCTCCATCACACAGAAGTCTATTCACTGAGGCGGACACACTCAGAAGACATAATTTCACACATGCACAGCCATGCGCCTGCACCAAACACACACGCTAATGCATGAGCACAAGACACATCTCAGTACTTCTCGTCTATTCTGGGATTGTGTGAAAACTGGTCTCATGACGAAGGGCTCGGTATTTCTCTACTTTCGCCGACCAAACATACTAACAAGAGATGTTGAGATTGTAAAATAGTAAACTGTGTTAGCGCTGTGTTTTCATTAGAGGGCATTAGCTCAGATTAGACTGGACTAATTACGATGAAGTCAGTGGAGCAAACTGGTGTCTAGACTCTAGACTCCATTATTTGGTAATAGTTTTTTGTTCATTTAAAAAAATATTCAAATTGCAGAAAAGATGAATCCAGCAGTTGAAACCAAAACATACAGAAATCGAGATTTAAGTGAAATATGTTCAATGTCACGTGAAGACTAACTAAATTATAGCATTATATGAGTAGCGTTACATTTCCTGTCCTTTCTGAAGCAAGAGTACCGGTAGGTTATCAATGGCCTAATGTCTCTCCTCTCTCCTCTTTCTGTCCAATCATCATCTTCCATCAAGTCTCCTAATAAATGGTACTGGAAGTTAGTACCAGTAAGTCCATTCTGCAGAATTTATCCTTAACAAACACCACCTCCAACCTCGTCCCTTACCATCCAAACCCTGCAAAGATTCACATTATTTCTCATTGCATGCAGCTCCCAAATGCCCCCTCACCCATTGGTCCGACTCCCCCATCCCGTCACACCTCCAGACCAAAACTCTACATTCCCAAGAATCTGACTCGCTAAAATTGGCTCAGCATCCTTTTTGATGGGAGAAAGAAGGCAACATAATTCTTTACTTGAGTCACATCTGACCCGACTCTCCTAAACTGATCTCCGCTGGTGATGGTGTCTGTTCTCAGTATCATCTCGATCCGTTTTCTGACTTCGGAGCCCAGCTAAACTCAGCTGAGCTACATTTAATGACCTTCCCACGACGTGGTCACAGTCTAAGTAGGTTTCAGTCGTCCACCTCTTACATCACTATAGCAACTTCTGAAGATAATTATAAAGCCTGAAATAGCTAAATTTAGTTACTGATTGCTGCCTTGGTGATCCAATTGCACCCTTTTGTATTGCATTGCTAGTTATGCGATTGTGACGCGATTGCTGTGAGACAACAGAGATCATATCTTTCTAGAGAGGATGACAAGGTACATTTTGACCTCTACATCATTTAACTTGAGCCTGAAGCCCCCTCTGATCTTCTAAGTCTTCATCTTAACACCTGTTTGTCGAGTGTGATTGGGGGGTTGTATGCATGCACGTCAAGAGGTCTCTGAGACATTCACACTGTACATATTCGCCCCAATGACACATATAAGTGATGTCTCTGTCGTTGCCATGGTTTCAGGCTCGCTATAGGAAGGAGCACGCTCAGCAGAGGAGCGCTCCCTCGCTCCCCCTGGTGGAGAACCTGCTGAAGGACAACACAGACGGCTGCGCCCTGACCACCCTGCTGCACTTCTACTGCTCCACAGTCATCAGACTGGAAGGTGAGATGAGCCCCCCTCCGACACTGACCACACCCTCCCGGGGTCACTAACCACACCTGTGAACATAAAAGAATAAAGGCATTGATGTACACAAACACATGCAGGGAGATAACCGCAAAGGTTTACTCTCTCAGACGAGAACAAAGGCCCGATTTCCAAGCAGAATTTCAGAACACAAGGATTCTTTTATCTCCAAGTTGCCTCGATATATGAAAAAACTGAAGCTACTATAGAAGCCTTCTGCAGATCCAAACAACAACATAACATATTGATGACCGCGTTCTGACTTTCCCTGGTTATGTTTTATGAGGAAGAATGTAGGACATTGTTCTTTGACCTGAGAACGGCACTGTGAGGCAGCAGAATGAATGTGAGGCAAGAAAGAAACAAAGACTTGTTTCCTCTCCTGCGCCCTCATTTCTAAAAATGCCCTGGGTTGGGTCGGGATTGGTCATGAGGCGTATCAGACCGAGCACCACACCAGGATTGGCTGCCTGCTATTTTAAAGATAAACAGCTGTGTCTGAACCTCTGTGGCACTTATAGAGACACATGTGGACCAGATGTGGATGTGAGTTGCACTCTGTTTAACTGACTGACCTTGAAATAGTAGTAAATGACATCATATTTGGGCTTCTTCTCATTTGGTAGACATTATACAGTCTCCGTGAGCACGTCACAGGTTAGAAATCCCAATGATTCATGGACGGCCTGAAAATCCAGATTGTGGGCGATTGGAATCAGCTACAGTAAACTGCAGGAATGCTGCAGGGAGAAGTATGGTAATTTCCTGTCATCTGCCCCTTTTTAAACACAAACTCTGCCTTATCTCCCCCCTGCCTTCCTGCCGGCCCTCCCACCCTCGTGTGCGCCCGACCCCTCCCCTGGCGGAGCAGATATCTGCCTCAAGGAGACCATGTCTTTGGCTGACAGCCTGTACAACCTCCAGCTGGTGCAGGAGTTCTGCAAGAACAACCTCAACCACTGTTGCCACTTCACCCTGGAGGACATGCTCTACGCACATGCATCTATAAAGGTAAGGAGGCGACCTTCAGGGCGTGGAAAGTCCTGTTTGTGTAACGTGGATCGGGTTCAAAGAAGGAGGAGGGGAAAAAAGTCTTTTGGGGGAATGAATAAGGAAATGTCAGGACTGGAAAGTCTGAGTGGTCAGAAGTGAATCATGCGAGGAAAATAATAATGAAAGCTTGTGAGCGAGGCTGCACTCTAGCATTCACTCTCAGCGTGCGTGTGGCTGTATGAACAGGCTCGGAAAGACCAGTTTGTTACCAGTATGGCTTTGCAAACAGATTTAATAAACATGATGTGTCTGTGACAGAGCTTTTTTAGTACGGTAGCTTCGGGCCTGCCTCTTTCGCTGCCTGTCCGTCTCTGTTTCGCTCTCTCTCTGACAGAGGACACATTCTGCTCAGAGGAGAAACTGTCCCCACCACCACCCCCTCCCTGTCTCCTCTGTTTTTATTCTTTAAACAAACAGTAAAATCTGTGATCTTCAAGGATAAATACCCTTTTAACTGCATTTTATTTAACAAGTAAAAGTGAAAAGTTTCCTCGACGTCCAAACACAAGGCAGCAGTAAACTGTGCAGAGAACATGGGGTGAAACAGTCTGATTGAAGTCCCAGTCCGAGCTGACGGGGGACTTTCCACAGTTTTTACATACTTGCCAGTCTTGGATTCACTTTTCGATCATCCTTGAATCATGGTAACAGTCTACATCGACGCAAACCTTTGCTAATACGCTACGTCTGATCACATGGTGGTGCTACAGCTGATTTGTAGTATCTGTGGCAGGTTTAGGCATATTTCACCATAATTATGTTGATGAGCTCTGTAGCACAGCAATGATAAAGATGGAATGCACAGTAGTGTGTATTTTATGTGCTATTAAGGAGTTTCCGTATCACAATTGAAATCCAAAACATTTTTATTATTTGTGTTTTATCCTGAAAATGATTTATAGATGTGTGTTGATCGCAGTGTTTGACCTCCAGTGAATTTCTTTGTCTAAGCTGGATGAATTAATGGTATATTTGGGTTAGTTCGCTGCTCTGTGCGCCCATCCATGCGTACTCTATGTGAGATATTTAAACTAAACTCCAGATGGTGTTGCTGGACTGTTTTCACAAGGCATTGACATTAAATTACTTAATGAATCATGATATTCAGCATCTCCGCCCAGAGATGGATTTAGATGACCCCATTTGGTCTGTCAAAGATGCTTTGTAGTATCATAAAAACAGGAGGGATTTGAGATGTCAGTGAGATGAATTCTCTGTTGATAACCAATAAACCTTTGTAGATATTGTGTAAGTAATAACAATGGTGTGTCTGTGTTTTATCTTGCAGAGTAACTACCTGGTGTTTATGGCTGAGCTTTTCTGGTGGTTTGAAGTTGTCAAACCTTCATTTGTACAGCCTAGAATCTTAGACACAAACGGTACACAACTTTTAAAAAATTAAAAAATTAAAAATCAACCTGATGACAGGTTTGCCACCGTCCGCCCAGCACTGATGCATCTTTGTCCTCTCATCAGCCTGTGAGCCAGTATCCTCCAACAGAAAAATGGCTCCCGTGTCCAGTCCTGTCAAACAGCGATGTACATACAGACCTGAGAGTCCAGACACCATCCAAGCAGGTTATTTAATTAAATGTCATTAATTATTCATTAAAATGTCCATGTCAAAATTATGAATGAGCAGAAGTCATGCTATCACCCTTTAATACTCTCACAGAACTACTTAGTAATTAACCAGAAAAATAATAATAATAAATAATGATTGCAGTGATGTAAATATAGACTACGACGTGGAAGTTGTCTGCCCTCTAGTGATTGACTCAAGAATTGCAACCTTAAGCTGTATATACAGTACACTTTTCCTTTTTTGCTAAAGACACATAGATATACATTATTTTCCATGCCACAGGTTCAATTAAGAGATCCACCTCCCTGTCCTTCATGGATGGCTGTATTGGTACATGGCCCAAAGAAAAACGGTTAGTGTTTTCACCCTACAGTTGAGCTAGAAAGGTAGCATTCAATGATTGATGAAGGTGCAGCTGTTCTCCATCACTAAATTTTGTCCCTCATCAGCTCTACTGCACGAGGAATCTCCTTTGAAATCCCTTTGGATGGAGAACCGACAGTGCCGCCCTCTGAATCCCCGTCCCTCAGCGGCATGACCCGGTCAGCCAGCAGCGAAGGCCTTGGGTTTAAAGTTCACTTTGCAACCCATGGGGGCCTCAGGCGCCACCCGTCTGCCATACCCGTCAATGTCAATGGCCAGAGCAGCCACATTCTAGAGGAGGATGAGGATTTTACTTCCCCCAAACCCCTGGGAAGAAACAACACATTCTCAGTGAAGAACCAAAATAGGTGCAGCAGCATTTGTGCGTGTGTGTGTGTCTGTGTGTGTGTGTCTGTGTCTGTGTGTCTGTGTCTGTGTGTGACCTCTATTTCCAAACAGATAATTTTAAAAATGTCACTTCATGTATTCTGATGTGCCCTTAGGTGCCCTAATGGCATCCTCTCAGATAGCCCCCACAGCGGTAACAATCACCACGGTGACCACAGCGGTCACATCAGCCCATCAACTCCTCCGAGCATCGAAGAAGCTCTGAAGATAATTCATGACTCTGAACGGCCTCATGCCAGCCTGGGCATGGGAGGAGGTGATGGTTTCTTTCTTCATGATGCGGAACCTTTGGAACCTTCTGGGGCCCGCGGAGAGGGGGACGACACAGGTTCTGCTAAGACTCGACTGAACGACCACGAACCCAACTCTGTCTCCACCGATGAGGTCGACACGGGGATCCACGTGAGGACAGAGGACATCCAGAGCTTGGATGAGGACTCCTCCTCTTTGAGAGATTACTCAGATATGGATCCAGACTGTGAGGCCATGACTCGCTCCTGTCCAAATTATGACCGTCCGGACAGGGAAAGGAACAAAGAAGAAGGACAGAAGGGGGTCTGCGGCGCTAATTCCCTGGGTGGGAGGGGTGATGGTGGAGACAGGACCAGCCCCTGCCCCAGTTCTGCACCCACACTCCCCAGATCCCACACCATGAGCCCAGCCTCGTCCTCCACGGGCTCCGTGAGCGGTCTGGTCAGGATGACGAGCTTCGCGGAGCAGAAGTTCAGGAAGCTGGAGGGGAGGAGCAGTGGAGGAACCACGCCGGAAAGTTCAGACCTCAACGTTCCGTACACACACTCCACAAAGAGCACTTTTTCTCCGGTTGGTACAGAGGTTTTGAATGCTAATCAAAGCGACACGTGAGAGAAGACACTTAACATAAATTATATTTTATTTTAGATGTCCACGCCTCCTTTGCCAATTACATCTCCGTCTCCAGTCACGCCCTCCCCTAGAGACCCTTCCCACCTCATAGCATCTGAGATGATCCAGCTGAGGATGAAGCTGGAGGAGAAACGGAGAGCAATAGAAGCCCAGAAAAAGAAGGTAAACTCACGGAGACTGAACGATGACTGAGCCAGACAAGATGCTGATCCAGAAATGTGCTGTGGAGCTCGACTTTGGTGATGTCTTCTTTTTTTCACATTTTCCAGGTCGAAGCTGCTTTCACTCGCCACCGTCAGAAGATGGGCAGGACTGCCTTTCTGAATGTGGTGAGGAGGAAAGGAATCAATGTTCCCGTCAGCCCCAACTCAGGAGGAGCTGAGACGCCTTCGTCTGAGCCCATCACACCCTCGATGGAAACCAGCCAGGGTGGCGTGGAGCGGGCGGAAAGATGCAAGCCAGACGGAGCAGCTCCCAAATCCCCCAGTGAGGACAGAGGAGGTGAGAATCATTTTGTATACGATAAAGTGCCCCATAAATGAACCTGATCTGACTGGTTACCACCTGACTGACCCGCATGTTTCACGTGGTGACTCAGGTGTGACTCCAGGAGAGGCTGACCTGGCGGATTATACCCGCTCCATTGAGAGGCTGAACACATCGCTGGGCTTCCTGCAGACAGAGATGCAGCGTTTGGCCCAGCAACAGGAGACGATCATGGCCATGCGAGAGCAGCAGCAGCAGCAGGCCTGGGTTATCCCCGCTCCTGCCCCATCCCCACACAGGTATCCCCTCCTCCACCTGTTCTTTTTTAGCTGCAATAACACTGTAATTACAAACACTTCAGCTTGTATGCGGAGGTCAGAAGCTTTCTTTTACCAATTTTCAGGACAAAAGCAACCATAAATAACATAGTGTTTTTTTGGTCCCCTGTAGGCAGCTCCGTGAGTTGCGTAGTAGCAGCGTGACGGGTCGGGGATCAGGACGAGGCTCCGTCGGGTCCCTGTCTCCCAACCTCTCTTCTTCAGGCTCTCCTCACGCTCCTAATCGCTCCCCTGCTGGTATTAAGAGACGACCGGCCTCCTTCCATGCCCGGACCCCTCGGACTCCACGACCAAATGACCTGAAGGTCACACCTTTTAGTCGCATGCTCAACACGCCCACATCTGTGGACAGCCTGCCCAGGCTGAGGCGGTTCACCTCCAGCCAAAGTCAGCTCAGCTCGTTTGCCTACCTGGGTAACGAGACAAGTTCAGGTGAAAAGAAGGACAGCGAAGAGGGAAAAGCAGCGGACGAGAGCGCTGGAACGTCTCATCCTTCAGCTAATCAGCATAACAAAGCTGAGTGTGAGAATGAGCGGAACCAGACGGCGCGGCCTCGGTCAAAGGGCGAAGACAAGTCAAGAAGGTCAGAAGAGGTGTTACACCAGCCGTTACCTGAGTATAAAAGACCTACGTCCAGCCAGGTCAAAGCAGAGAACCAGGACAGAAGAGATCTGGTGGAGGTGCCACTGTCTGAACTGAAACCTCCTGAAAGATCGAGCAGCGGTCAGGAGATGGACGGAGAGGAGGACGGAGATGCTGGAGGAGATGACCAAAAACTGTGCTGTGGATTTTTCTTCAAGGTGAACGAAAGCCTAAAGATGACTATCCGTTTGTTTTGTTTTTTCATATTTATCACCTCTGTCATGCAGCATTTTTACCATTTTAATGTTGTGTGTTTCCCAGGATGATGTGAAAGGTGAAGAAGATATGGCAGCAAAGAAAGCCGCCTTGCTGGAGAAGAGGATGAGGAGGGAGAGGGAGGCTCGGGAGAAGAAGCAACAGCAAGAGCTGGACCAGGAGCAGGAGAAGGAAGCTGCACGGTTGGACTTCATTCTATTCTGTCCGCTCCAAGTTTGAAGGTGTTACTTGTCCCCAGATTGAATTTGTTGCTCTCCTCCAGATTGAAAACGGAGGAGGAGCAGCAGAAAAAGGAAGACGAGAAGGCCAGGAGGGAATACATCAGGAATGAATATCTGAGGAAAAAGCAGCTCAAGCTGATGGACGACATGGATGAGGTCATCAAGCCGCGATCCGGAAGTCTCAAGAAGAAACCGAGACCTAAATCCATCCATCGGGATGTTGTGGACTCATCGATGCCTCCCATGAGAGCAACAGGTGAGCAACATACACACGTTTCCCTCCATATATAATACTACAGCAAATATTGATCAGCGCTCGACCTGTCACGCAGGTGTTCGTCCTCGAGGATACTCCGTGTCAAGTGTTTCGTTAGCGTCTCTCAATCTGGCCGATAACGACAGAGACCTTCCAAATAACAGGAAGAATAACAGGTAAGAGCTGCTGTTGCGCTGTAGCTTCACATGGGTTTCATCAGTCTTGGTGTGCACAACACACAATTTAGAGAAACTGTTTTCTTAAGTAATCAGATCAGTTTTGGAATGTGTGAATCCACAGTAATCAACCTCTAACAGTGGGGTTGATGATGGGGCTCTCTTCTTTCTTTCTTTTCCCTGACACTCCTACACTCCCTCCCTTTCTCTGCTGCCCACCTGCGTCACCTCAGAGGCAGTAAAGTAGCTGCAGCTCACGTCCCATTTTTTCTCAGCTCTCCCAAAGAGAGAAAGGCAAGGTTGGTATCGCTCCGTGTAACTGTACCGCCCTTCATGAGCAACAGCGGCCATGTCAGCAGCGAGGTCATTGAGCGTAGCCCCTTGGATTTGGGTGTCCTCCTGCTCTGGATGCATTTTTCTTTCCTTCCTTTCCCTTTTCCACGCTGGCTGCTCCATGTGACTTCATGAGCTCATCCTTCCCAGTGTCCATAAAGACAATGCCGAGGCTTTGCTCTGCTTGGCTGAACGTGCTACCTCTGTCCCTCTCTGTGCAGCTTGCTATTTTAACAGTATGATGTAAAGCCAGACAACAGGAACGGTCTGGAGATTTGTGGCTCCACATCTGACCTTGTTTTTACCACATCTGTGTGTTTGTGCATGTCTTCATCTGTGCGTTCCTGTGTCGTCTGTGCTCCGTGTTTTTGTTCCGTCTGTCATGTATGCGGGCGTTTGCAGGCCAGAATCAGCAGGAGGGTTTTCTTCCTGTCCTTCGACTGTCAGTCGGAACGGAGAGAAGGATTGGGAAAACGATTCGACCACCTCCTCATCTCCCTCCAACACAGAATACACAGGTATCCTCCACACTTTCCACTTGACTGAATCCAGGAATCCTGAAATCCTGGAATCACACCCCAGCACCCCCATTAATCCTAATTGAAATGGTTATTCCTGTAGGACCTAAACTATACAAGGAGCCAAGTGCAAAGTCCAACAAGCACATCATCCAGAACGCCCTGGCCCACTGCTGCCTGGCGGGCAAAGTCAACGAAGGCCAGAAGAACAAAATACTTGATGTATGCAAATTACTGTTTTCAGAAATCTAACATTCTGAGATTTAAAAAAAAAAAAAAAAAACAACTTTTTCTCTGTGGTGTGATTAAGGAAATGGAGAAATCCGGAGCCAATAACTTCCTGGTGCTTTTCCGGGACGCTGGATGCCAGTTCAGGTCTGTGTACACCTACTGCCCAGAGACGGAGGAGATCACCAGGCTGGCCGGCATCGGGCCCAAGAGCATCAAGATCAAGATGATCGAGGGCCTGTACAAATACAACTCGGACAGGAAGCAGTTCAGCCAGATACCAGCCAAAACCATGTCCGCCAGCGTGGATGCCATCACCATCGCCAGTCACCTGTGGCAAACCAAGAAGCAGTGGACGCCCAAAAAGCTGCATTCCAAGTAGCGAGCGGCGGGTGGACATGGGTTTCACTGCGTCGTTACGGAGGACACTTAAGCAGGAACGAGGTCACGAATGTTCCGGACTACTTCAGCGGGGCAGAAGTGCCTATGTGTGCACTACTCTAGCATGTGTGTCAGTGTTCTCTCGTGCCAAAAACAAGAGTAAAATCAGAGGCAGTCCGCCGCCTTAGCCCAGCTGAAACCACTGAAGCAGTGAATGTCGCGCCTCCCACAGAGGCAGCCTGGTCTCTATGAGCTGATCATACGTGGCCTTACGCTGGTTTTGTGTCAGACGGAGTTGTCCTAATCGTTTGTGTCACATCATCAGCGCAGATCGGACGTTCGGAGACTATTTCAGACCGAATGGTGGATGTTTGCTGTTACACAGGCATGTTTATTTTCGGGATTTTTTCTTTTAAACACATGACTGAAAACTTTAAAATCTGTCAAAGTCTGTGTGTGTGTGTGTAGTGAAGTGTCATAAAGAGTGAGGAAAATACCTCTATGGGATTGGTGGTTGCAATTCATTTGCATACATGTGAAAATATGCAATTCACGAGCATGCGGACAGTTCTGGGAAGCACCTACAGTCGGTTTTTAATTTATTTAAATTGAACAGACTTCAAACTTAACTTGAATATGTTTTATTGGCGTGTTACAGTTCGAGTCAGAGCGGCAAATAAAAAAAACACAGGTCAGATTTAATTGTATATGGTGGCAGATCCACTTGTAGCTTTTTCTGAGTAGCTTTTATAATTTATGGCTTCCTGTGTAACGTTTTGCTGTCATTTTGGGGGCCTTTCAGTGTGCTTTAAATGCAAGCGTAACTCCTCTGTATCACCACGATGACAAGCGTCAGTAGACTAGACAGAAATCCCACAATATGTGAGCTGTCTGTGCAGTTTAGAATTAAATATTCACCATGTTGCAGTTGGAACTAACAAACACCTAAAAATCCACTTTAAATGTGGATTTTTGTCTTAACTGTTAGGTCTTTAATTTCCTTAAAATAGCCCAAAATTGTAAATAATCCACCTACGATAGCACTTACGGACCCTGTACCACTGTTGTTGAGTCACATGTTCTCAAGCCTGTTTCTCTGTTTTAATGTTGCATTTAAATAAAACATGTGTTCTCTATCAGGAGGTGTTGACACTGTACAGATATATTTTGGCATATAGGATTATTTTTTTGTAATGACATTTAACTCTTTGGAGGCGTGTAAAAATGAAGCTGCACAGATGTGGAAGGAAGTGTGTGAGAAGTATGAGACGTCATGAGACGAAATATAAAAGGCCTTAATGGGGTTTTACTGTGTTATTGTATGAAAATCCACCTCACATATGAATTGTTGTTTTTTTTTCATTTTATTGAATCGGATCAACTTTTTTCTGTTCTTATCCATTTGCTTATTAAAATGTCTATCAACAGGATTTGTGGTGTCTCATTTCACGTCTTAAGTGATTCACATGCAAAAAGATGTTTTATCTGCTGGATTATAACAAAGACTTCACAAATATGAATAAATTGCAGAGAAAATCTGCAGCAAAGCTATACATGCTTGTGTCACTGTCATCATTAGGTTGATATAAGACTCTAAACTCTCCCTCAGTGTGTGAGTGGACGTGTGTGTGTGTCCTGTGACGGATTAGTGACCTGTGCAGGGTGTATTCCTGTTTCTCACCCACTGACTGCTGAGAGCAACTCCAGCACCCCTCCTGACCCTTATTAGCTATGGATGTTTTGTTTTCATACACATAGTTTCAGTACAAATTGCCAGCTGGTAGATATTAACACACAGTTCATGCCAGAGAGACAGACAGAAATGCAACCAAGCTAAAACAATCACTCACTGGCCTCCAACAATGCTGACTTCAGCTAAACATTGACACAGAAGAAGTTTTTGAGTGTGCCAATTTTGGTTTAATTTATTTTATAAGGTTGCATCATTTAGAGAGGAGGCTAAACAGCTTGCAAAGTGTTCTTCCATCTCTTTTGCCAAATTTGAATTCTCTCTTCATCAATTTATGAGAGCAATTGTTAAAACGCCCCCCCCATCCACCTTTGTTCCACCAGTATTTAAAGACAACGCAAAACCCGTTTTTTTTTCTTTATTTTCATACCTCCTGGCAGTATTTCATCTTTTATGTATAATGACAGTGAATGTTGGCGTGTGTAATGAGCGGCTGGGTGTGTGGAGGAGGGATGAGGCGGCGCTCCTGCAGGCTGCCGGCTGGGCTGGGCAGGGCAGCAGCGGACCGGAGCTCCGCAGAACCATCCAGCAAGCAGGGGACGCAGTCTGCCAGACACGGAGGAGGGACGGGGAAAAGAACGCACCGTGGCAAGAGCGAGTGGTTCTGTCGGGGAGCACCGTGATTTCATGTGTTTGTAGCCCCAGGTGAGCATAATTCGCAGCATATTGGCTCGTCTGCTGGATATACGGTCACTGCGCACCCCGCCTGGTTTAGCTAACTAGCGGGGGGATGCCTCTCTCCTCTCGGCCCGACTAGCTGGTCAGCGCCGGGAAAATCACCCCCGTGTTTGAGCTCCAACGGTAACTAACAAAATCGTTTGGTTTCTCTCTGATCCGCTCGGTGAACCGAGCAGCCATGTAAAGATAAGCATAATCTTAAGCTTCTTAATGTTGCTCAGATCTTCTGTTATTAGCTTAGTTAGCTTAGCGGGACTGCTGCAGTGTTGTCATTCGTCTGTGAAAATGGTTTATTTCTTCAAAGTCCGTAGCCGCTCAGATTTAATTTATAAAGGCGACTTAATTGGGTGATTAACCATCAATCTATTCCTGGTTATTGTCTGTCATGACAGTCGAATTAGAGATTATTTAGTCTCCTCTAAACAGAGCATGTGGAGGAATGCGCATGGTTTCATTTAAAGATCATGTTAGTGGTTTTGTTATCATTTATTTATGAATCATATTGTGGTCAGATTAATGATAAAGTTTCAAAACCACTCAAAGACCCCAAATTTCTACTTGAACAGATCTAACCTAACATACAGTTCTCCAATTAGTGTTAATCATGTGTTACAATAGACTAGTTTTGCATGTTATGGTTCTCTGATATTTTATGGTTCTCTGGGGAAATTATAAAACTTTTTTCTTGGGTTGTTTTATGAGCAGCAGAATGAATCACCTTTTCAACATTTCAGTGAAATTATTTCTCATCCTGAAGGGTAGAAAAGCCTTCAGCTCCTGCTCAGGACATCATTTATTTATCCTAGTAATGTTTTTGTTTTGCAGAGCCTCAGGAATTAGTCATAAATTTAGCATTAAACAGCATTTCTGGATTTTTCTCTGCGAGCGTCTGAAGGTCTTTTAACATCTGCTGTTGTCGCTGGCAGCCCGTCGTCACCATGACAGCGGAAGAAACCATCAATGTGAAGGAGGTGGAGATCATTAAAGTGGTCCTGGACTTTCTCAACTCTAGGAAGCTGCACATCAGCATGCTGGCGCTTGAGAAGGAGAGCGGCGTCATCAACGGGCTCTACTCAGACGACATGCTCTTCCTCAGGTGGACGCACTGGGTGCCAAACCTGCAAAATCCAGATGGATTCAACACATTCCAGTGTTCTCCTGGTGACTGCTGATCTGCTGAACAAGTGCTGGTTTTGTTTCAGGCAACTGGTGCTGGATGGCCAGTGGGATGAGGTCTTGCAGTTCATTCAGCCGTTGGAGTTCATGGAGAAATTTGACAGAAGAAGGTGCGTTTGGTGT
Organism: Takifugu flavidus; assembly: GCF_003711565.1. NCBI lineage: Eukaryota > Metazoa > Chordata > Actinopteri > Tetraodontiformes > Tetraodontidae > Takifugu > Takifugu flavidus. Next base: position 54,143 of record NC_079534.1, read on the forward strand.
GTGAGTCAGGGTGTCAGCGGCTCTTTGAGAGGAGTAAATGTAAGCTGCAGAGTTCCAACCTGTTTGTTTCCAAATTTCTGATATTTACCATCGTTTCTTAGGTTTCGTTACATCGTCCTCAAGCAGAAGTTCCTGGAGGCTCTGTGTGTGAATAACGCTATGTCTGCAGAAGATGAACCACAGCACGTGAGTTCTAATTCTCTTGTTTACACAGCAAGGTTGGACAGCAGACTTTGCATCAGCACCACTCACTGTTCTTCGCTGGTTGTCATGGTGAATAAAAGTGCTCAATCTTAAAGTCAAGAACTCGTTTTTAATATATTTATAGGCAAAAGGTGCACAGGAACTTGATGCTTGATCTTCTTACCTGGCTGGGAGCCCTGCTTGGTGTATGTGTGTGTGTGTGTGTGTATTTATACCAACAAGTCATCAACAACCTACCTACACATTAAATTGCATTCTGCCTGTAGAGGATGTTGTCAACACCCCAAAAACGGGCAGAGAGAGAGAGAGCAGCTGAGTGTCTCATAACGGGGGAATGAGTGGACTGGAAGAGAAACGGAAGTGAGAGAGTCAAGCTGATGTGGGTGGCTGCACATCACAGACAGTAAACACTCCGTATCTGGTGTCTGCAGCAACGTTTGAGACTTCGCTGATCGGTAATTGAATCTTACAAAGATTGGCTGTCGGTGACGAGAGGAAGTCCAGTGGAAATGCACACGTGTTGGATTGGTTTCTCTTTATATCGTCACAGGTTCTTGCTTTGCATTCACAGAAATGTCTGCTGTTGTGTTCTTTAGAATGTTCCAGTGGAAAGTTGGGTGCTTGGTCTTTAATCAGGCTGAAGGCTCAATGTCACAGGACCTTTGAATGCAGCTGGAGTTGATTCTGTGCCAGAACAATCACGATGCGTTAAGTGGATTAGGTCAGGTCATGGGCATCTGTATTGGTGTGTGTGTGTGTGTGTGAATGCTGACAGTGTTGGGTGTTTCCACATGGCCTGGATTGTGTGTCTGTAATGATGTCAGGATGCTGCAACACAGTCGACTAATCAGAGCAGGAGTTTCTGACATCTTTATTTCTTATTTAGCACTGAAGATGATCCATCATTCAGTCTCACATTTAAAGGTCAGACAGGCTTTATGTAAAATAAGAGGTTTCTTATACAGAAATGTGTGTCTTTTTGTTGTTTTTTTAAAGTTGGAGTTCACCATGCAGGAGGCAGTGAAGTGTCTCCATGCCCTGGAGGAATTCTGCCCCTCTAAAGATGACTACAGCAAACTGTGTCTGCTCCTCACTCTGCCTCGCCTCACTAACCACGCTGAGTTCAAGGCAAGATGCAGCCTGGAGATTGGCCTTATGTTTAAAAAAAAAAAGATAGATCTTTGCTTAATTGAATTCAAAACATCTTCAGGTAATCTGTTTTCCCTCTCCTCAGGACTGGAACCCGAGCACGGCCAGGGTGCAGTGTTTTGAAGAGGCCTGCTCGATGGTGGCGGAGTTCATCCCCGCTGACAGAAAGTTGAGTGAAGCCGGATTCAAAGCCAGCAGGGATCGACTCTTCCAGCTGCTCCTCAAGGGAGTCCTCTATGAGTGCTGTGTGGAGTTCTGCCAGGTTTGAAGCCCGATTCTGTTACTGCTGTACAACAAGCGACATTACAATTAGCGATTAAGCGTCGATGGATTTGCAGAGCAAGGCGACAGGCGAGGAGATCACCGAGAGCGAGGTCCTCCTGGGCATCGACATGCTGAGCGGTAACGGCTGCGATGACCTGGACCTCTCGCTGCTGTCCTGGATGCAGAACCTTAGCCACACTGTCTTCTCCTGCGCCTTCGAGCAGAAACAGCTCAACATCCACGTGGACCGTTTGGTCAAACCGGCAAAGACCGGCTACGCCGACCTCCTCACCCCGCTCATCAGCAAGCTGTCCCCCTACCCGTCCTCCCCGCTGCGCCGCCCCCAGTCAGCCGACACCTACATGTCGCGCTCCTTGAACCCGGCGTTGGACGGGTTGTCCTCCGGGCTGATGGGTCAGGAGAAGAGGGCGAGCGTCGGGGAGATAGCACCAGGTAAAGGTGTCTCTCCCATGTCCCACTCGTTTGCTAACTTCAACTACCCTGGAGCTGGAGGTCAGAGCCTGAACAGGAGTCTCATGATGGAGAGCTCAGACTGCCACAGTATCTTTGAGGAATCCCCCGAAGTGTAAGTATGTCTTTAACTCTATACAGGCGGTGTTGTTCTCTCTATTGCACATTTGCTATGGTAACTTATTCTTAGTAATATTTTCAGCCTTATCACTATGAGCTGGGATCTCTGCAGCTTCCATGAACCACTCTGTAGCTGCCGGGCTCCGGAACTCTTTCAGTTGTTGTGATTTCAGATGTCTGTTTTCTCTCTAAAGGTCCAGAACAGATACGCCTGTAGATAAGATGATGAGCTCAGGTGGAGCTCAGAACCTACGTCCTGCCTCAGCTCCCGGCGAGGACGCCCCAACGACGGGCCCTGTAGACCAGAACGAGGTACACCTCCATCAACTTTTAGCACGTTTGTCGCGTCAGGCATCACTGAAGGAGGGTTACTGTGGTAACTGTCATGCCCTGCGCTCTGGGCTCCAATTGCTGTGGGTGAAATATGCTTTGTTTAATTTTCTCCATCACCCTGGAGATGCAGAAACAGGAGCAGGCTCTCATTCTCACATTGCTACCTACTTCATTACTTTTCTGAAGCAAATACAGCATTTTCACTCTTCTCAGGCAAATAGATGAGTCGCATCGGATTGTGGGACAGGAAGTAGAGAACAGAGATGGGGATGGGAGCTGTCCCAACTTCTTCCTCTCATATCTGATCTGGCAGCAGGATAGAGCTGGCTTCATCTGCTCCTAATAGACCCAAAGAGCCGTTCTTGCAGAGAGTACAACGGCTTCCATTTCAGCTAATATTTCATTTAATGGCGTCTGCGCAGCTCAACGACTCCACAGAGAAGTACGAGGAATTCTATCGGCAGCGGCTTCGCGTGCAGCAACACCTGGAGCAGAAGCAGCAGCAGAGGCAAATGTACCAGCAGATGTTGCTGGAGGGGGGGGTCCAACAGGAACCCCCTCCTGGCAACATGGAGCACAGCCTCACAGAGAAGTTCCTCAACAGGTAAACACGCGTCAAGAAACACTAAACAGTTACACCCTTTACTGATGTTCTTAAAAGCTGACAAACATGCTGATCACTGAGCTTTTAAATGGACCGGTTCAGTCGGGGAGCAGCTGTTGGACCCGGAGAGCTAGACATGTTAATAGGGTTGAAGATCGGGAGTCCCCTGTGATTTCCTTTCCTAGAATAATACACTCCTCCCCCCAAATCCTGCACCAAGTCCCCGCTTCACCATCTGTGACAATTAGCTGTCACACCACATGGGGCCGCCATCTATTACCTATACAAAATAATGCAAAAACAGCACTTCTTCCTAACATTTATTAAAACACAAGTGCCCAGTAGTTTATCGTGCTTTAGTAATTTTGTCTCTGACAAAACTAAGGTCGTTTTTGTTGCCTTTTGCTGTCAGCAGGACAGAGGTGCTTTATTGGTCTCTAGAGAGCTGCTCTAGGCCTCTTTTTCCCTAGACTCTCCCTCTACATTATTCAGGAGGGAAGCTGTGCATAATGACATCATTGCTTCAGTTGTTTTTGTCCTTTGCAGCTTTAACAGGAACTAAAGTGGCAATTTAGCCACAAAATTGACAATTTGTTTGTGAATAAAATATATAAAGTAAATGCCCCCCAGCACTTAGTTAACATTAGAAGAATAAAAATAAAGTCTTCATGCTGTCCAGGTCCATCCAGAAGCTGGAGGAGCTCAATGTGGGGATGGAGAATTTAGGGGAGGTGAAGTCGCTGACTCAGCAGTGTAACGGCAACGGAAACACGCCTCCTGAGCACAATAACAACCCTCAGTCTGTGACTCCGGAGCAGACCCGGACCCAGGGGGGAGGAGTGCTCAGCAGCACCCCACAACGCACCGTGGGGGGTCGTGTAGTCCCACCTCCAGAGGAGTCCCCCGTTGTCAACCAGAGGTAGTGTGGGACCAGGGTCAGTAGACCCTCAGATAGGAAATAATGTGACATTAATCGTGTTCTCTATATTTTGTCAGTGGGCCGAAACACAAAGGAGGTGGAGAAAGTGACTCTCCTGGCTCGTTGTCTCAAGATAAAGAGGTAAGCACTCGCACTAAAGCTAAAAATACCCATCAGGCAGTGCTGCAGGACCTGCTGTATTTTAATCTGTTTATTTTATCTACTGACGAACGGAAATGATTGGTCCTTAAATCTCCCCACATGCACTTCCTGTTATATCTGTTATATACAGTATATATATTAACTGTTATATCTGTCACACCTGAGTTCTGGTGCGCAGGAACAGCCGATGTTAAGTGTCGTGCGCTCCTCCCGTTGTCGTCACAGAATAACCCGATGCAGTTCAATGCTAATTTGAATAAGCAGATTATAGCAGTTTGAGTATTGATGTCACGCTGGCATCATGACCACATCAAAGTGGATTAGACTGTAATCTGTGGGTACTTCTGTTTAACGTTTTGCAGGGCAGCAAGCTAAAAAGCCTGTTTGTGCCCGTGCATACGCTGGAAGACACCCAGGCTATCCGCGCAGTTGCGTTTCACCCGTCCGGATCGCTTTACGCTGTGGGGTCCAACTCCAAAACACTGCGAGTCTGTGCTTACCCAGAAACATTAGACACAAGGTAACGTGTGGTATCACATGGAGAATGCAAACTAATGTCAGGTTATTGTTGGGATAATGGGGTTTGTCTTGAGTTGGCACTTTTTCCTCCTCTCAGTGGTTCAAGTCCAGTCAAGCAGCCGGTCGTCCGCTTCAAGAGGAACAAACACCACAAAGGTTCCATCTACTGTGTGGCGTGGAGCCACTGTGGGCAGCTACTGGCTACAGGCTCCAATGATAAATATGTCAAAGTCCTTCCTTTCAGTGCGGAAACCTGCAACGCTACTGGTGAGTTTTTGCCTCCACTATGGATGGAATGGTAAAGATGGGAAGCTTTTTGTCATCTTGTACTGCGATGTCACTTGTTTTATTGTTTTTTTTTTTATTGTGTCCTTTTAATGTCGAAGGCCCGGACCTGGAGTTCAGCATGCACGATGGCACAATCAGAGACCTGGCCTTCATGGAGGGTCCCGAGAGTGGAGGAGCCATCTTGATCAGCGCCGGAGCCGGAGACTGTAACATCTACACCACCGACTGTCAGAGAGGACAGGGTCTGCATGCCCTCAGTGGACACACAGGTTTGTTGGTTTTTACATCCTGCAGAGCTCAGAGTGATTGTGAAAGGGTTTAACATTTGATCGCTGTGTCGTTCAGGTCACATTCTGTCTCTGTACACATGGGGAGGCTGGATGATCGCTTCAGGTTCTCAGGACAAGACGGTGCGTTTCTGGGACCTCAGGGTGCCCAGCTGTGTCCGAGTTGTAGGGACTGCTTTCCATGGCTCAGGTGGGGCTCGACCAGAATGAGCTTATTTCTATGTAGCGACGGTTCCCACAGCTCGGTCCCCTCTCTGCTCCACAGGGAGTCCTGTGGCATCGGTGGCTGTAGATCCAAGTGGCCGTCTCCTAGCAACAGGACAGGAAGACAGCGCATGTATGCTGTATGACGTCAGAGGAGGACGAATAGTCCAGGTGTACCGTCCACACTCCAGCGACGTGCGCTCAGTCAGATTCTCCCCTGGTGCACATTATCTGCTCACTGGCTCCTATGACACAAAGGTCATGGTCACCAACCTGCAAGGTACAACTTCCCTCTGCTGCTGTGGCAATGAACTAGCCCGTGGTCATAGAAACCGTATTAACCCTCACACCTGTCAACAATCTTCACAGGTGACCTGACTAAGCAGCTGCCGCTGACCACGGTTGGCGAGCACGGCGACAAAGTGATCCAGTGTCGCTGGCACACGCAGGACCTGTCCTTCCTCTCATCTTCAGCCGACCGCACTGTCACCCTCTGGACGCAAAGCCCATAACCACCTCCCACACCCGCCCGCTATAACCGACAGTTACCGAGAACAGCACTGCACTAACAAAGCTATAACACCTACACATTCAAACACGTGCACACTACTTTTCTAACTGATGAATAAGCTTTTCTGTTTGTAGAGAAACCAAATCCAGGCTCGCTCATTGTTCTCGCGCCAACACCCTTCCTGCATTTTCACTCCTCGTACTGAAACAACAGCACAGCTTTGTTCATGACGGTGCCTTCATTCAGTTTCCGCAAATCCAAATTTTTGAGAAGGTTTATCAAAGGTGTCATTTCGGTAATCCTACATTCCACCCTGCCATTTCTTCTGAGCTGGTATTATGCTGCTATTGTTTGGGATTCGGCATGTAAATTGTACTTTTTAAGTGTGTCAGCGGTGAGCTTTCAGCATCTACTGTATGTTGACCGCGCAGCCATTGCCGCCTTGGACATCGTGTCATTTTGATCCTATCCTCCAAGTTACAGCTAAAAATGTGTAAATTAGCTTGTGGGTTTGTTTTAAATTTGTGCTGAAGTTGTTTCAGTGGCTTGCTTGCAGTGACAGACTATTTGTCCGGATCAAAGGGAAATATAAAGTCTAAATGTGGCATTTCATGGGATTTTCAGCTTTTAACTGCAGTTACGTTACAGAGCAGTAGGAGGCAGTATTCCACCGTTAAATATGCACAATGAATTCTGAAGGGAAATTAATGTTTTTCTATTTATTTACAACAGTATTTGAGTCGTATTCTTGTTTTATTGTTATTAAACTGCACTTTTTGGATTTAATAGTCTTTTATGTATAAAAGTTTTAACTTTATATTAACTTGTACATGTTGTTTTAACAAATAAGGCCAAACTAATCATTAGATGTATTTATTTCTGTTGCATTTGTGTTGTGTTAGTTCTTGAATCGCCTGTGGCTCTTGTATTCAGCCTAATTCTTCTTGAAAGTGACTTAAATTAATTCAAGCTAACTTATACGTCTGACTGCTGGTACCTTCAATAAATTGTCTTTTCCTAAAAAACAAAACAAAGCTCTTGTTATTTTAAAGTAAATAAATCAAGGCAGGTTTGCTAAATAAATGAGGTTTTATTTCTTTGACCTCTAGGAAACATTTAGTACAAAAACACTGTTGTGTTAAATTCATTCATTATCATTAAAATACCATTTCCTTTAACCTGATTTTGTTATGACAAATCAATTCAAATGCAGGATATGTTGAGTGCTACATCTGTTTTTCAAACAAACACCTCCATGAGCGGAACCACCATAGTGGTGGGACGGAGATCAGAATGACATATAAAAAACACAAACATAACTACAGTTTTGCATTAAAAAATACACACAACAGTGAAATGAAATGAGAAGAGTCCTGACAAGACAACCAAGGATTTACAAAAACAATCTGCCCGACAGTTGCTGTGCAACGTGAGCAAAACAAGTCCTTGTTAACTACAGACAGTGCTTTGTTTTGCCCCTAAAATTAAAAAGACTTTGTTCACCAGCTGGACAATCGCTATGATGACCTACACCTTTAAAATCGGCGTTCCCTTTAGTGTCTGGTTTAGTTGGAGCTATGTCGGGCTGCGGCGTTTGGTGCAGGCAGGGTCACTCGTTGCTCGTCCATCCGCTTGGCCTGAGAGCGCATGATGAGACTGAAGAAGTCCTCATCCGGTACGGTGGGCCCTCTCGCCGGGGGAGGGGGAGGAGCGCAGCGCTGGTCATCCAAACGGGAGCCCTGAAGGACAACACAACAGTCTGACTTTGGATCCTCAAACGGACTGTTTCCATCCTTTTCTACACTTGGTACCTGGCACTTGACGAGCATGTCGAAGAAGTCATCGTCGGGTTCGGCGCTGTCGGCGTTGGCCATCAGGTGGCTGAGCACCGCCTTGTTACTGCCCTGATTGAGCCTGAGGCCTGGCAGGCTTCCTCCTGCTGCTGACGTCTCCTCTACCCGCCGGCCTTGGGCCACTGACACGTTTACAGACTCTGACGCGGCTACAGAGAGAGAACCCAGTTCAGTACAGGAAGGATTTGTATTCAGCGTAAACACGTGCACATACACTTCCTGATGGCCCTTGGCGGAGACCCCGGACCGCTGTTTAATGATAACCTGCTGCCCTTATTCTGTACTGAGCAGCGCTGGTCGTCCATGCGGTTGCTCTGGAAACGACTCAGCAGGTCAAAGAAGCCCTCATCTCCGAGCATGTCGGGACTGAGGCGCTGACGCAAAACACAAAACAGCAGCGTGATTAAGATGGTGGCACAAGTAAGGGTGCTAAATGAGAAAGAGCGCGTTAATCTGCACTACCTTCTGTGGACCCTGAGTGGGCGTTTGGGTGGTGTCCAGGGTGTTACTGGTGTCTTGCAGAACCTTACTGGAGCCGCTGGTCTTGTACTTCTTCCCACGCAGGCGGCTTACAAAGAATAGCTTGGAGGAGCTTTTAGCCAAGGACGGTTTGGACTGTTTGGTCAGGATGTCACTGCTCCACTTCTGAGCCTTTAATAAACAAAAGGATGAGGAAACAAATCAATTATCTGGCGCCAGGAGCAGACGGTAAACACAGTCGGGATCTGTTGGTTCTTACGTTCATCTTGTCTGGGGTGAGGTTCATCAGCTCCAGGTTCTCCATGCTGTGCCTCCTGCTTATTCTCGGCCTCGCGCCTGAAACACAGCCCAGGTCAGCACCTCGCTCCCCTGCTGCAAAGTGGACACCCGAACCTTTGAGAAGCTACCGTTTAAGTTGTAGTCCATCTCTTTGACCTCTGACAGTGTGGAGTTATTTGTGGTGTAGCTTAGACCCAGAACCATCTGCAGATCAGACACGTTCATTCGGGCTGTGAGCTCGCCGCTCCTGTCGCCGGTCTAGAATAAGAGAACACGCAACCAAATAACGCACCTGCTTTTTTTTTTAAGAATCAAAATAATATCCTTTTACTTCACCTCTCTGCAAATTTCCAGGTGTTTCTCAGCAAAGTGGATGGCTTGGTCATGGTTCCCGAGTGCAGTGTGGGCATTTCCAAGACTCCAGCACGCTCGGCCCTCCCCGATCCTGCATCAGATAACACACCTCAGATATACGCCCACCTGGCGCTCATGTGGGACATCAGCAGGCCACCTTCTACCTGTCATTGAGGTCCTGTGCTATGATGAGGTGTTTGAGGTGGTAGTCTATGGCTCGCTCATAGTCCTGGAGCAGCGTGTAGGTGTTTCCCAGGCTGTAGCAGGCCTGGGCTTCCACGGCTCGATCCTTCAACTGCCTCGCCAGCTGCAGTGTCCTCCTGAGACACACACGCACGTACTCATTCAAGATTTTTATTTTTTACTGCCAATTCTCACTTGATACTGTGCGACCATTTAAAATTGCAATTGCTGAGGCGTACTTATAGTGCTCCGCCGCTACTTCAAACTCCCCCAGGAAGATATAGGCATTTCCCAGATTGCAGTACGCTCGTCTCTCTGCTGCACGGTCGCCAAATTCTTTGGCTATGAGCAGGCGCTGAAACGGACAGAAGATAATGGTTACATGGTGCAAAGATGCTTTGATTTGCATCTGAGGTGTTGGAGACAGGCTGTACCTGCTCATGAGAAGCTACGGCTTTGCGGAAGTTTCCAAGTAAGTAGTGTGTGTTGCCGAGGTTACCGCAGGTGCGACCCTGAGCGGCGCGGTCTCCGAGCTCCTTCACTATACTCAAATTTGCCCTGCGAGTACAGACAGGTTCAAACGCTGCTGCGCTTACAAAACACCAGGAAAGACTGTTGCGTGTAGCCGCTCACTCATAGTACTCGGCTGCCTTCCTGAGGGCCGTCATGACCTCCTCTGGAAAATCTCCTGGCTCAGCGCCGCTCCAGCAGATACTTTTGCCTTTGGCGTGGTACACGTTCCCAAAGTTATACAGCGCTCGAGCCTGACCCACCTGACCCAATCCCAGGGAGAAAGTGCTGCTGTTAAAGACTTATTACCTCATGCACCACATCTTTGGATCCTGCGTCTTTCAGCATCTCACCTTATCGCTAATGTCACTCGCTATGTCCAAGTGCCTCTGGCAGCAAACCACAGCTTCTTCAAACCTCCCCAGCACCTTTAAGGTGTTGCCAAGGTTCCCACTGGCTTTGGCTTCTCCGAGCAGGTCGCCAATTGTCCTGGCCAGCACACATAAACTTAGTTATAACAGATATATAGACTGGTAGAACCGTGAAGTCCTAGTGCAGGTCCAACCTGGTCAACGTCAGGTCGTGGCGGTGGAACTCGAGGGCTTTAGCGTAGTCGTGCAGGTGAAAGTAAGCATTGCCCAGTTGACTGTAGATGGCACTCAACACCTGCAGGTCCTCCGTGCCCACCTGGATGGCAGCTTCAAAGAAGGAGACACCCGCTCTGTAGTCGCCTGCTTTACAGAGCCGCTCGCCCTCCAGTGCCAGCTCCAGGCAGGACACCTCCATCCTACAGCAGACAGAACCAGAGTCAGCCTTAAAGTATCAAAAGTAAGGAATCAGGACAAAATAAAACTCCAAAACCGAAGAGACTGGGTGATCTTCTCTGGGTGAAACCTACAGCCAAGTGTCTGGACTCTGGCAGCAAAGTCTCTTTCTAAGCAAAAGCTTTCAATAGAGAATGTTGTTTATCTTCCTCTCTGACGCTGAAAACAATGGCTCACGCAGAGGTTTGTTTGTTATGGGTGATGTCACTTCCTTTCTGCATGCATCAATGTTCAGAAGGGTCCTTAACAGAAACTAAGGGCTAAGTTCTGAATACTGACCAAACTACCTGTTAAACAGCTCTACCAAGGAAATAATGTAACCCAAATTATCCAGCATTTATGACGGTAGTTTTCTATTAAAATAAAGTCAATAAAACATATTTTTCAATGTACTGCTATCAAGCAGCAATGACAAGCAGTCTTCTTTAGGTATATAGGTATATAATATACCGTAGGTAACAGAATACGATACAGTTGGAATAGTTTGAGGCAGATAAAAGCTACGTCTGGCAACAATTTTCAGATTTAAGAGCATATTTGCGCAATTCCAAAACTGTCAAGTTTGGTTTTTCAGGAAACAGCCTTCTGGTTTGTGGTCAGCTCCACAGAGAGGATATTGAATATGTTTATTTTCAGCCTTCCTTCCTCACAATCCAAGTTAAATCCAACGATCAGATGAAAACGCAGATTTAAACAAGATGAAACCTGGGTTCTCTAAATGAAGCTACATTTTATACAGTTGATTTACTTTTAATAAAGTGGTTTATCTTAACGCCCCAACCCTAACGCCTGCTAAACATTGCAGAAAGTGCATTAAGAAAAGCATTAAATTAAAAAGGAAATGGTAAAAACGTACTTCTACAATATTGCAGCCATGGAAACAGCTAGCATACCTGTTCACTTTTTGTGCCCTGCTACAACAACAACACGTAGAACATCTGAAAAGCATCTGCCAACGTTTCCACTAGAAGATGTCCAGGCATGGAGAGAGACTCAATACAATTTTTGTTCAAAAAATAAGGAAAAATTGACCAAAGAATAAAAAATAAACTCGAAGCTATTGATCGTCTGATGTAATTTTAGCATCATGCACTGGAAAACATTCAAGGAGACGCAAGTGACGCAGCCATAGTATTAACTTCCTTTGCATTGGAGCAACAAGGCTGCTCAATCAGCACTTTCAAAGATAATCTCTGCATTTCACACCCTCTCATCTGACCTGGTCATTTGAGATTATGAGCACAGGTGTGGGCCCGGCAGATTAGAGCAGTTATGAGCTCTAAGCAGCATTAACGGACCTGTCGGTCACAAGCGAACTTTCTCGTGTAATGGAATCAAGCCACCGATGATGCCGACTGACCAGACAATATGGATGCACAGGTAGTAAAAAAGGGGACAGCAATGAATTTTTCAGGACATTTTAAATATTGAAGGCAGGGCAAGTTTGTGCTTGCCAGGTCCTGCTGTCACGACTCTACTTGTGGATGTAGAGACAGCTGGCTGATGCCTTTATGGGAAACTCACCTGTCTTTAATCAGCAAACACAGACTGGCCTTCATAATTAAACTGAGGTCTGGCTTCTCTGTTACACATGAGACCTCTCTGTTACGCACTCCATAAATAAATAACTTACACAACAACTGCTACACCACAATGTGAAAGCATCCCACAGGAGAATATATAAAGTGATGTTTCCAAATAAAACAGAGCCAGAAGATTCCTACCTGTAGCGGACATGAAAGGACTGCTCCTCAGCTCGCGTGCTAACCCCTGAGCCGCTGGAATCCATTGATGTGCATAATATGAGGGAAAATCCCAGTCTCGTTCCCGAAAAAATGGTTGCGTTTAAAATAAACCCACAAATAAGGGAGAAAAATAAAAAGAACTTTGGTCAACGCGCACTGGGCGTAAGGAGGTCACCCAACGTGGTTGAGAGTCTCGCTGCTGAGTGTCGCCAGGGGAAGGTAACCCCCGTGAGCGTTAGTCCTGAGCAGCAGTCCACGGAGCTGCCGTCATATTTTGCGTCACCGCACCTCACTCTCCTCAGCTGCCCTCTGTAAAGAGAACACAAGATGCTGCGTGTGAAGCCTCGTTCTGGCCACACGGTGCCATGGCAACGCTGACCCAACAGCAGCGTGCACGAGAGGGGTGCGGGCAGGAAGTGAGAGAGCAGGGTGGGAGCGAGTGCAAGCTGTCAATCTAATCTACAGTGACTCAACTCATCCAGCCTCGGAGATGGGCAAGTGGGCTCTAAATGGGCTATAAGTGATGACTGCAAGTAGCAAAAGAGCTGCAGAATATGAATGCAGATAAGAGAACAAATAAATACATTTAGAATGAAACTGAGGCTCTGAGATAAGAGATAAAACTGCTGCCTGTGTTCAGCGGTCACCAAAAGAAAGGCTAGCGATAAGAGAGGAACAAGGATAAGATATGCTGCTGCAAGTATAGACCAGAGCGAGGCATTACCTAATTTCTCCATGAGATCATGTAAGCTGAGGCCACACCCATTTGTCCCTATAACCCATGAACACCTCTTCCTCCTACACCCACACAACTGGTAAATGGGTAAGACCAGTTATATGCAGGTTCCTTCTTTTTGCTGCACATCTAAAACATGACAGAAAGCGCGCCGTGACACCAAAAGTTGCACACAGGCAACTATAGTTCTGTAAAACAGAAACACGTCATCATCTGTTTTCAATCAGCTCCAAGTCAATGATTTAATATGAGTGTAACTTTAAGAGCAAAAAGAAATGACTGCACACAAAAGCTCGATCTTGGCTGTTGGATGTTCAGAATAACTCAGTTTATCACAGGTTCAGTCTGTGAAGATTCTCATTCACGGGTTCATTTGAAACCAAGTGCGATTATTTTCTCTATATCAGAAATTAGGATTTGTGAAATGAGTAAGTGTTAAGAAATGACGTCGTGATCAGGACGTACCCTAACCCTAACCCTAAACAGGAGCTAATTTGTGACTAAAGGAGATTCAAATATTCGGATTTGTTCCAAAATTATGTTGGTAATACATCCCAGGGCTCCAGACATCTGTGTGGAACACGTTTGTGCACAGAACTACGGTACAATCGCCAGTTAAACTGTGCAAGCCTTTTCCATTTGTGTATGCCAACTGGGTGTGTTAGACCCACCAAACCACTGCAGTTAGCATGAACAAGTGCACAAGAGAAAGAAGCGATTCATGACTAAAGGAGTTGTGGCTGAACTGAAGGCAGATCAATGAAACAAGAGGCTGTTTTTTTAATGACAGCCTCAGGGAAGGTAAGTACAGACTCGTAGAACCACAAACAGGACATGATTTCATCTTAAAACACACAGCAGATGTATTTTCTTTTTGCTTACAGTTCAGTCCTCCGCTAAAATGACTACTGCTACTGACAGCAAAAACTAAATATAGAAAATCCACCATTAGTCAATGAGTCAGAAGAAACCCACACCAAAACACACGAAATGACCACAAAGGCACTGAGATACTGACCTGTAATTCTTCCTCACAGGAATAGGGTATCTGGAAAGCCTGCAAAAAAAGGGTTTGAATCATGAATACCTTTATGTCTCAATGCAATTTATCAGCAGTACATTTTAACTGAAGGACATTTTCCATGCAGAAGTAACACTGGGACCTTACAGCAAATGAGCCGGCTTCCCTGTTGATATAAAGATGCTGCAAGAAATGCATCAGTTTGTTAACAAAAACAGTCTAAACGATGTTTTGATAAAACGAACTATAAGATTCTTTTTTTTAAAATAGAATGATTCTGGTTTAATACATTCCAACACCTACATCTGTATATAATGTTTACAACCACCCCCTAACATTGTGGGATATGTAAATAGTTTAGAGTTTAGATAGTTAGAATTCTTGGTAATATAATATATTTTATTCTACCTTATAGACGGTGACCTGAATGCAAAATTCAACGTAAAAGGTCAGAGTGACTTAAGTATCCACACATTCTGCACATATCGATGACAATATATTGCTGTTTTATTGAGGTTTTACATATTAACATGGTGGGGTAACGCTGTGAAAGTCATAATCATGCAAGTTATGCAGCGATGCTGTACTTTAACCTGGTTAATTCACTTCATCATTAAGTTTGACATGATATACAACACGTCCATGAACGCATCACCGTCAGTATGCAGTTACAGCGTGAAAAATCATATATGAAAGAGACAACTGTACTAAAACAAGCATGCGTACCCGCAGACATAATACTGGCACAAGAGAACACAATATTCAATAGAAATGACAGCCGTGTAACAGCTGTAACCTTATATCCAGCTAACGATGAGCCGGTTAGCATGGTAGCATGAAAACTTACGTTAAACGATCCAGTTCGAACAGCGTTGAGCTACCCTCTTTTTTCACTTAAGGGAAGAGTAAAGTTTCAGTCCTATTTAAAAAAGAATAAAACGGGTCCCTGTAGTTTTGGGTCAAACTACACTATTTCAATTGTAAAACTACATTCTTTCTTTACATTTATATATGTATATATCTTTTTTTAAATAAAAAAGTTCGGCTTAACTTCGATGAAGAAGAACTAACACTAACCTTTGTGTTTTCGCCGCAGAGCCAATCAGAGGACGACATTCAAAGGTGGCCACGCCTACAACAGCAGCCATTGGACCAATAGATTTAAATAGAAAAGAAGTGACGTATTGACGTGTTGTCATCGTTAAGCTGCCAGTGTCGAGTAGATTTGTAAAGTACGTTTTCTTGTTTTCTCGCAAACAACTAATTAATTGCGAATTCGATACCATATTTTAAGATAATACACAGGAGATTGTTTACACTCAAAATACACTACTATTATTATTTAAAATATTTTATCACAATATTATCTGATAAAATACACAATTTTACTAAATATGATTCGCTTAACTTGTCGATGCGAGCTACTTTATTGTTTTGGTGCAGGTTTTGTTGACGTCTTTGCTTGTGGTATTAACGGTTATTATAGTTGAGTCTGATCATTTTGCACATTAGTAACTGATCGGTTTGACTAGATAAGTAGGGGCAAATTGAGACATTTAGCACCCAGCAACATACAGGCTATATCACCAATTACTTTACATGCATTGTCAAAGAGATACAATAGTAAATAGACATGAAATGATGCATACGAATACATGTATACTAGTATTATTGTGCTGTAAATAGATAAATAGAATGTGAATGTCAAATTAATTAAAAAAATGGAAAAATAAGCCTGCTAATCACTATTTTAAAGCAACGTTTGCTGTTTTAAAAAGTCGCAAAAAGAGCACAGTACATAATTCGCTGTATCGATTCATAGAGACGACTCTTTAAAACACCTCTATCAACCCATTCCAAACGTTACCTAGCAACCAAGTAGCGCCTGTACAGCTGTGACAGCTCCAGACTCTCAGCGGTGCCGTGTGTAGGGTGCATTATTAATGATGTTACCGAAACCAAACCTGACCGTGCGTAAAGCATACGTCAAGGAAGAAAGATACAGAAAAGCAACAGGGGATTATATGTTGGTGCTAAGAGCAAGAACGTTGGGCAGAATCGATGTAAAACTAATGTCGCATTGCTGCTAAGGGACCGGTTTTAAGTAAGTTACCACAACAACACAACGACAGACTCCAGAGTCTTTTAGCTCTACAGTTTGATATTTTAGAAAGACTTTAAACGGGCTCACGCCTCCGTTCATACTGAATTTTACTAAATTAAATGCATTTTATCAATGCAGGGCTATGATTCTTTGGTTTATTGTTTTAAACTCAATGATCAGCAGTAACTCAGTTTAACGTCCAAAACGCAATTGTAACCGGCAACGCCATTATTTGGGCCACCGTGGTACTAATAATGAAATCTTTTAGGCTCGGAAAAGGCATTCACTGCTGTGTTTATCTCTACGGTCATCACACAGGTGAAAAGTTACTTCTTGTCTCCATGGAGACAGATGTGGAGGGATCAGATGATGATGCTCAGGGTCAGAGCAAACACACTGTGCTCTGGGAGAAGTGCATCCACCAAAGCATTTATGTTGACCTGAGTGAGAATGAAAGCCTCAACCTGAGTGATCTGGAGAGATCTTTGCTCTTACATGTATCTCAGGATGAGTCTGCTGCCTCAGTCCCCAGCATCCATCTCACTGGTAGGTCTTCGAGTCATCGTTGTTGTTTTAAGATCCCATTTTATTATATGATAACTCTTCTCTGAGCCTTGCACCACATTGTCAGAATTAGCAGGTATGTTCATATTTAAGCATTTAGATTTTTTAAATTATTATTTATTTGTGATTTATATATTTATTTGTAAGTCAGAAGAATTATGGGCATACAACAAGAACATAGTCCAAACAGTCAAGTTCATTTAATCTTCATTCAACATTTAACTTGCCATTTGCTCTCCTGTTTCTCAGCAGAACACGCTGATCTGTCAGATGCCACCTCCTCAGAGTCCAGTGTCAACAGCCAGAGTGATGGGCTGGTTGAACACAAGAGCCACATGCTGCAACCAGCTGCCCAGTGTCCAAAAAGAATGTTGAGGTTTGACAACTCGGGTCAGAACACCAGCGATGAGGAGCAGGAAGAACTACCTTATGATGGAGGCCTTGGCAGCAACTACAGCAAGAATGTTATTTCCAAGATAAGCTCAGGCAGGAAAGAAACTGTTAATTCAAGTCCTGATTCTCCTGACTGTTTTGAGCCTAATACAGGAAATAACGCTACTGTCACTGAAAGTCTGCTACCAGTTGAGCAAACTTCCGACAATCAAGCGACTTCAAAGACAGCGGACATGAGGAAGGAAAATGTATTTATTACTGCCAAGCAAAGTCCTTTCCCACCCCCGCGTCCCTGCCCTGCAGACATCCACCAGCTGCTGCTGCGACACTTTCCCCAGGAGGACCTACTGCAGACGGACAGACTCATCCAGGCCGAGACCCTGCCAGAGGTGTCGCTGATAGAGAGCATGGACGACACCGGGTGCAGCTTAGTTTCAACACACGACAGCGACTCGATTGACAGTAATCAGTCAAACAGCAGTGCGTCTGATCCTGAAGTTCTAAAGGAGAAGAATTCTGGCTCAGAGGGAAATGGAGACAGCAAAACTGATGTCACCTCCTACACCACTGACAGCACCACATTAAGTTTAGAAGGCAGTGGGAACTCAAGTGTTGTTAATGTGTCAAAGCAGGAAAAGGCTAAAAAGGATCAACAGGTTCCCAAAGTCCCACTTATGCGCATGAGATCCTTCAGTGACATGAAGTACGGCCAAGGCCAAGTTCATTATCCCCTACCTGATTTCTCCAAAATTTCCTCAAAAGTAAAAACCCACAAAGTTCCAAGTGGACCTGGCAGACCTGCTCCTCAGCGTGTCGCCGCTATGCACCGAACCAGATCCTCTCCAGAGATCTTAGAGGTGATCAGCAGAGTCCTGGAGGATTCAGACCAAACATCTGAGAATACACATGTGTTGTCAGATGCAGCCAGAACTCCCCCAAACCCAGCTCATCAACTGCAGGTTAAAAATGCAATTATTGAAATCTATATTCATCAAAACTGGTGTTATAGATTGAGTTAAGATAGAACCCAAACACATGTAAAAACAGATCGTGATACATTCTACTTCTTTTATGAATATAAGAATTTTCTTTCGCATGCAAAGCTATCTTCAGAGGTGATGCATAATGATGGGACCACTGGCGATTTTGGAGGAAGCGCCCCTACGTTGGTGGGACGCCATCTTGAACCCTTCACTCCTCATCCCCTGTCAGGTACCTCTATCTGTCTCTGACACCTGATATTATGACAGGGCAGCACTTTACTGCACTTCCTGTGCACGTTATTGGGAGGTAAACAGGAACAAATGGGGTCAGATGACATCACCGAATAGAAAGAGCTTTGATGAGATAAAGTTAGTTATGGAGACAATGGTCAAAGTTTTCTGTATTTTTGTGTCATTAGCCTGAACCATATTTGATTGCACTCATTGCTCACCTTGTTTCTGGACCATGTGTCTTGGTAAAGGAGGAAGAAATCTCCAGAGCAATGTCAGAGTGAGGAGCTCAACCTCCTGCGCGCAACCTGCAGAAGTGCTCAGCGATGGGGAGCAAATGACCGCTGAGCTGAGGGACGTTGTCTGCCAGTTCATGCAGAAGGTGAGCGTGAAGATGTGCCAGAGAAGGAATCTACACACAGCTCGATCAATTTGTCACCCCTCTCCTAATCAGGTGGAAGAATTCAAACGAAGCGTAAGCCACTTGTCAGTCAGCACAACAGAACAGCAGGATGTAAGTTTTTAAAATCCTATATGTAGTTCAGAGGAAAGCGCAGTTTCCTTCTTCAATGGAGACAAATGTACGACGTGTCCGTTGACAGATGCTGAGGAGCATTATGGAGGCTCAGGATCAGCTAGAGAGACGATACATCAGCAAGAAGGAAGAGCACAGAGCATTGGAGATGCAGAGCTACATGGGTGTGTCCAGGAACACTGGCACCTTTGACCCAAACAGGCATGTGGAAGGAGACATTTTCAGGATAGGGATGCACCTTGAGGACATCAAAGAGATTATAGACAGAAACATATGTGAGCAGGTCTCTCTGCCCTGTTCCTCCTCCACTCCCACATCTGTCAAGGACATTCTGGATATGAAGCCCCTGTGCATGTCCACACCTTTACCTCTACCATCTCTGCAGGAGGTAATTTTGTCTATAAGAGAACCGGGATGTTCATATTTAAACCGTTGCTTCCATTTTGTTGACTGTGCAGATATTCTCTTGGGGATTGTGTAAGTGTGTGTAACCATAGATGATCCTTCCTGGTCTTATGTTTTAGGCCTCAGGTGCAGATTATTCCAATCTGCATTATCAAACAGAAACCTGGAATGGAGAGGACAAGATCTCTGAGGACGTTGACCAAAATGTCGGACATCAGACAAGCAGTGAACTTGTAATATCTGACCCCTCACAGAGAAACACTCGATTCAGCAGCTCCATGTCAAGGTGGATGATAAAGTAGCTTTGACATCTATATTTCCATGTATAAACATTCAAAATGACTACTTCTAGCATTTAAATGGTTGCTTATGCTGATGTGTGAGTAGGTTTTTTTAATCTCTCTGTGCTTGTTTTAGATGCTTATACGTCACTGAACAGGAAGTGGACATCCAGACAGCTGAGGTGGATGATGAGGTGAGCTCTGCTTTGTCAGAGGCCTTAGATCACAGTAACATTTTAGAATACCTGAGTGGAGCCAAATTATCTTCAAGACACAGCCAACAGACGCCTGAATGGTGAGTTTTGCATTTAATCAAATGCATCACATATTAATCCAGGACTTTAATACAGAATAGGAAGTGTTTTTTAATGCCTCCTTGAGTTTAATGAGGTTTATTTTGTTGCTATAGCTGTAGTACCTTAGAAGCTGTCCTGAATGTCTCCTCTGATGCAGCCATCTGCAGCCCATCACAACCTCCTGTCAACACTTCATCCTTGACGTCACAGGTCACTTTAAGATATTTAATGGGCAGTTGTCATTTAACCTGCTCTTGAATGACTGAATGCTCATGGAGGTTGCGCAGGTTATGGTGTTTTGATGCTTTGTTTGAACGGCTGTGGGGGTTTTTTGGCCTGCAGATTGTGAGGGCAGAGACAGACAGCGGATTCGGCAGCTTATACCTGAATCAGACGGGGCTTTTCCAACCAAACCTGCTCGCAGGAAGGTACAAACCTAAAGAGCAAATCTCCATTGGATGCTGAGTAACAGGAGAGTAACTCAGTCTGGACCCTGTCGTCTGCAGGGTGCAGCCACAGAATGATGCTCCGAGTAACTCAGACAGCGAAGCTTCCTGCTCCAATGTACAGTCGGTTCAGTCAGTGGCCACCAGGCAGGGGTTGGACAGTCCCCAACAGTCTGGTGTGGCAGTAGGAGTAGAGCAGTGGGTAGAGAACACAACAAAGTTGTCTTCACTCAGGCTGAAAGGTGAACAAATCAGTTTATACCAAAAGGTTCTGTTAAAGCAGCTCTGGCATGAATCTGTTCACTTACCTGATCAGCTGTGTATGTTTCTTCTGATAACCTTTGCAGAAGAAACTAAAGGTAAATGGAAACCATCAGCCCCGCTCCATGACCACATATCGGATCCCATCCTCAGATGCACAGTGGCTGCAGTGGAGAGCAGCAGCTGTCTGTGTTCCTGCTCCTGTAAAAGGTCAGAATGTTTCACAGTTCTCTCCCGCATTTTGCCATAGAAATGATTTGAGCATCTTTTTCAATTTTGGTAAATCTGGATCCCTGTGTCTGATCAGTGAGGCTATTGTAGCCTTGCAGTCAGAAGTGTCCAGACTCAGAGAAGACCTGCAGGAATGTTTGGTGCAGCTGCCGCTCATAGCACGGGAAGTGGACTATCTGGCCTCCGTAAGGCAGCAAAGGGCTAAAACCAGGAGCAGGAGCCAACACAGGTCAACCTACAACAGGTGGAGAGCCCATCCTGGTATTTGTGGCAACATTGCTGAAGTGGTTTATTAATAGATAATTATGTTAATCTGTTTAACTTCTCTCCCTCTACTGAGGACTAGACATGATCGGAACATTCTCAGCTCCCGTCAGATGACGATAGCAGACTGGATCTCCGTAAACATGGATCAAAGTAAGTTTGCAGGTGCTTCATTTTTTTTAAATTATAAAAATCCATTTAAATACTTATCAGTATTTATTATGTGTAGCTATAGATGCCTGATTGTCAACTGATCCTTCAGGTAAAAAGAGCGTTGACTCCACTGACTCTGATTTGCTGCAGTGCACAGAAATGTCTATAGGGGGCAGAATAACACCTGAGTTCAGAGGTTAGAGTAAATACTGACAATGTTTCTTCATGCATTTTATGTAGACTATATAATTATGCTGCACCAAAATAAGTCATTGTGTGTATACTTTGTTACCAGAAGGTCCAAAACCTCCAAATTTAAAGCATAAACAGGGAGTTCCCCACACTCGTGCCAAGGAGGGACCACAAGGTAAGAGATTTTATATCTAATAAGTGTAAATCTGCACTGTTAATATTTTCTGTAGCAGATTTTACTCATAAAGAATCTGTTACTCTCATCTTTATGCTGTCAGATTTCATCACGGAGAAATCTTATTCTAAGGAACATCGGCCTGCTTTCTCCTCTACGTACCATCAGAAGCCCCTCCTCCAGGTTAACTATGGCTCCTCCAGCAGTCTGCCTGCAAGGTAAACACACAACTGTCCCAGAAGTGTGTCAAAGATACGCTGCCAATTTCCAACTGATCTATTTCTGAAAAGCTTTTATTCCTTCTGCCTCATCACTCCAGTTACAAAATCAGAGAGCCTTCAGAGCTGCAGAACACAAAGCACCACAGAAAGCGTTCCACACAGTCGGACACTGCTCTGCTCCCCAGTGATGTGTACTTTCAGAGGACACCATCTCCTGCGTCAGTGGCGTCCAAGACCGGCAGCAAGGAAAGTAGATCCAAACGGAGCAAGGTGAGATCATTTTACATCTCTGCTTCCATTGTGACGTCACTCTTGGTTGGATTTGTTCATTTTTTTCACTGTATTTCACAGGAGGATGACATAATCATGTCTCTAGACATGGCTATCGAGTTGGCTCGCAATATGAAACAGACGACAGACAAAATGGCCAAGAGACTCTCAGCAGATCTGTCGGAGTCTCATCCCCGCAGGACACCGCATAACATGCAGCCGCTAGAGGGCAGTAAACACGGGCTTTTATAGCCAGCGGCACACAAATCAACTTTACTTATTACTTTGTTCTTTTGCTATTTTCGTCTGGTTTGGGGGGAAAAGAAGAGTTTGAAATTAATTGACTTGTTTCTGTTGAGTTTTTGCTTCCGTTCATTTATTTATAATATAACTAAATAACAAGACACGTCAATGTTTGTATTGTTAATCCTATATTTCACTTAATTAAAAAATATTATCCAACTCTACAGTGAAAAAACTAGAAATATAACTTTCTCACATCTCTGTCTCTGGATATGAAAACAGTAATCTATATTTCTCTGACCTCTATTCATTCAGATGTCATGCATGTTTTTTTGGTTCAGCTTATTCCAGGTGACCTGAAATGAGGGGTTAACACCAGTCACACAGTCAAACTCAACCACAAAAAAGTGAACAATTAGCTTTCCTATACACACTAACAACCACAGGCTAAGCAGATAATGTTCAAATTTTATCACAAGTGGGTCATTTTGTTAATATTACATTACAGGGAAAACCCTGTCTGCCTTTATTTGAAATAAGTATCAATTGTTGTCCTTTTATTTAAAAAACTCATTTGATTCCTCTCATGCCACCGTGCAAGCCCGTGGGTGCTAACGACACAGTGTTCTTTTACTCAGATTTTTTTACTTGGATCCTGTTGTGTGGTTCTGTTGGCGTCAGTATCAACTTTCACCAATAGGACATCAGGAAAGACAACATTGACAAACAACATTCCTGAACTGTTCCCTGTGATTGTTCCAAGGACAGCTGAGGTCCTTTTGTTAGTTTGAACAGGTGCACAGTCAAGAATTTACAGACTTTGTCTTCCATAATCACAGATGAGGGTTAAAGATGCTGCCTAGTCACAAAAATCAGGTTAAATTAGTGTTTTTGTAAAATGGGTATCATAGTAATTGGGTACTTTTTTATGTACTATCATTGTAAAATCACGAATTACTTATGTAATGTAAAAAGAAAAACCTCTCAGTGCCAGTGAGGAAGAATTCTATATTATATTAACCTTTATATCTTTTTTTTAATTAAAGAAGAACCAGGTATTTACTTAAAAAAGGCAGAAAATGAGGGAATGGAGGTGGGAAAGTTGGAGGGAGGTTTGCCAGAAAGTTAGAAATGGGTGTCACCTGCATAGCAGTGGAAATGGATCTAGAGGAATTATTACCAAGGGGGTATATATATTTGGATTGTGATGAAGCGAGTGTGGCCAGTGTGTTGGAACCATTCTGTCCAACTGATGCCAACAGCAGGTGGTTCTTGTGGATTCAATGTAAATTGTATTTCTAGTGCAGGGGATGATGTCAAAAATGATTAAAAAGGCTTCTACCAGAACTATTGGGGGTAATCTAACCAGCAGGTGGACACCCTGTCATCAGAAAATATATTCAAACCAGCAATTAATAGTGAGGCACTGAGTCTGCCGCAGTGGACACTGGACAGGGGCAGGACGACACCCTGGGATAGGTCACACACCTCATTCACTCCCACCTGGGGAAAATCTCCATTTAACCTCACATGCATGTTTTGAAGTGCAGAAGAAGAACTGGCACACAGGTCACAAAGACGCTGACGTGGGACGAAACCTAAAACCCTCTTGTAATAATGAGACTTTGCGACCCATTGCACGATTACGCTTCCCTACCAGGTCTTCAGTAACTCTGATTTGCATATTCTTTGGACCACTCAGAAAGGCCTCGTGATTGTACTAATCTCATATTAACAATCCACCTCTGGTTAAAAGAGTTATAATGGTTTTGAACCAGGCCTGAAAAACCAGGTTAGGGCACATCTGACTACTTTATTATCTAAACTTGGAGTTAAATATCAGTCTTGAAAGAGCTATGAAACATTATCTGTCTACAAATCTTTTGCATTGAAGAATTGAATCCTCTTTCTGTATCACATGCTTTTAGCCAGCATTGATTATGAGTGTGAGGCTGAATTCTATCACCTCTCTTCTTCTGACCTTTTTTTACACAAAGGAGATTGTCTCTGGCTGGTCCTGGGGGGCCATCTTCACAATGCACACCTGATGCAGATACACAGCCAGCAGAGCTGTAACCTCGCCTTGATTTGAACAATACGCTCAGTACAGTTCAAAACACTGTACAAGATCATTGCTTAAACTATGCTTCAGACATGGTTCATTTGATTGAACACAAAAATAAATATGTACACTGAAGATTATATTAAGATGACCAATGCCCTCAAAGCAATCACACAATATCATGGACAGAAGAAATTAAATACTTTTAATATCATCATGATTCTTCCCTCCAGGTAAAGCTACTACCAAAAGAGGTCATCCCTTCTATAGAGTTATCTTTTTTTTTTAAATGATGACCTGTAAAAGATAAAAGGTTTTATCTTTGTCCTCATCTAGCAAAGGTGAGCGCCCTCCTCCCGCTCTGATAGGCCATCTAAATACCCTTGAGGAGGAGGAGTTACAGCCTTTGGGCTCTTTGGTATTTGCTGAAACAATAAAGCACCTATCGTTTCATTATTGAGAGCAAAAACGAGTGAGAGAGAGAGAGAGAGAAAGAAGGGAGCATAGGAAAGTCAAATTTAAGGGTAAGCTGCTTCCCTGAAGTCATTTTTGAGGAGCAGCATCACACATCTCGCCTCCAGGCAGTGGCTCTGCAGAAGATAACAGAGCACGACAGAAAGATGCTGAAACTTCTGTTTTTATTAGTTGCTGCTCAGGTAAGAAATTGACTGAATTAAGATGGTCTCCCCCTTTCTGTCACTTTTTTGCTTTTTTGCATGTATCACAAATTCAGATTATTAACTGTGTGTAGAGGGGCAACTACATGAACACAGGCTCTTTTGAGCGTTACACCTTTCAACAAGTGCATGTGGCATGCCTTCCCTTTGCTCAATAGACAAATTCATTCCGACCTGAAAGAAATACCTGCACTGACCAGTCCCGAAATCTGTGTTGAGTGAAGGTAATGTGCAGCCTGCTGCCTCAAATGCACAGAGAATATGATACATGGCATAATTTGCCTGAGGATATAATGTCAAATACCAAAAGCTTGCTGCCCAGGGAATGGTGTCTTTGTCTTGAAAGTATATGGAGTATTTGACTTTGTTAACATGCTGCATTTTGACTTTTTTAACAGATGTGTGCTGCAGAAAATGGTAAATCCCATTTTGTTTCTATTAAAATAAGATTTTGCTCTTAAACTGCAAAATAGTCATCCCATCATCATTATGTTTTCCATCCTTATCTTCATCAGAAACTTTGTCAGTGTTTGCGGTCACATCAAAAAGTATGACGGTGCAGTGGAAGAGCCACAGTGGTGCCAGCTTCTACAAGATCACAGCCACTCCAAAGAACTCCCCTGAACGACCCGTCTTTGCTCAGTTCAGCGGCAACACGGTGATGGCCTCCATCAACTCCCTGTCTCCAAACACAGTGTACACTATGCAACTGGAAGCCATGGACAATGCCCTCAATGTCCTCAGCAGTGCACAGACAGAGGAAATAACAGGTAAAGATGAGGAGAGTGAGAAATACTCCACTGTAAGAGAATGTCTTGTAAAGCATTTCAGTTAATAGCATTATAGTCTTTTACTGGGGTATTATTGGTGGTACTGAAGCATCAGTTAGTTTCGCTGTTTTTTTTTATTAATTAAATTTAAACAAGTCAGGGTCATCATAGAGGAACCTTTTTTCATTTAACAAGTTAATCTAGTGTGAATTTCAGCCAATTCCAGTCTTGAGCTTTGTCAAAAAGATTGAAAATTAAAAAAAACCTAGTGGCCATCTGTGGTGACAAGTAATGCTAAAACAATGTGGTCATTTTCTCACACATACTTGGAGACTGTTAATATCAATTTACACTGATTTATACTTCCCAAAATATTGATTGAGATTTCTTTTGGATGGCTGAATATTTTCAAATTAAATTAGATATTTGTTCATGTATACTGATTTAACTCTTGTGTTTCCCAGCTCCTGAAGTGCCCACCATTGAACAGGCCTACTCCAAACACAGCGATAGCATCACTGTGGAGTTCACAGAGGTTTCCGGGGCAACCAGCTACATCCTGAGGGCAGAGTCAGACAATGGTGACTTCTTCTCTGAAACCGTGGTGAGCTCCTCTAAGGGCACCGTTGTGCAGCTGCAGCCCTACACAACCTACAGAATGAGCGTCATGTCTGTCAACAGCGGTGGGAGGAGCCAGCCTTCATACCCCATCCAGGCCAGGACAGGTAAAAGTCATATGAAAGCCCCCCTAATACATATAATTTAGCAAAACTCACCAACTTGAAGACTGAATTAAGTATCAGTAATCAATCAAGAGTAATAATAATGACCTTGCAGCAGTTTGCTCATCCACACTGTAAAAAGCAAAATGCAGCCTTCCTGCTTTTCCTGTATCATAATGCTTTGTCATCTCACTCCTACGGCCATAACAGTGTGTCATTTCAATGCCCATTGTCACAAGTCGGTTGTTTGTTTGTGGCTACCACAGGAGGGAAACTGTATCCGGGCTTCTGTACTTTGCCATTCTCTTAATTTGAAAAGCAAAACCATGAGAACTGGGTTTCATTTTTACCCGAAGGAGGATGGAGCGTAATATAATCGCAGGGAGAATCTTCCATTTGTTACATCTAATAGGGGTCGGCTATTGTGAAATTAATGAAATTGTTTCTCCATCTCTCTGTAGTGGTACAGGCGCCCATGATGAACACCACCTCCCCCGACAACAGCACCATCTTCGTGAACTGGACTTCAGTGGAGCACGCTGTCCTTTACACGCTCTGCATCATCAGACAGGGCTCCAACTCTCGCCACAAAGTCAACACCACCAACACCATGCTGACCTTTGATGGCCTGGAGGCGGGAACCACGTACTGTATCAAAGGGACAGCCTGGGATTCCGAGGGTCGCCCAGGAGACGACCTCACTATGTGCCAGATCACACGTAAGCAGGATGAGGAAAGGATGAAAAGGAGAACCAGTTTAAACTGATCACCACCAAATACTAATTCTGGCTGAATTTTCAGGTCCTCTGAGCCCAAATGTCATCCACATCCAGATGACCCAGGGTCGTTCTCTTGAGGTCGCCGTGTACTGGTTGTCCGTGCAGGGAGCTGAAAACTACATCGCTGTGACCACGAATGGCCAAAACTGTTCTTCCGTATCTCAGACTTACTGCTTCATCACCCCTGTGGAGTGTGGTCAGAACCACTCCATCTCTGTCATAGCCTATAACAGTGCCGGTCCCAGCAGCCCCTCGCAACCTGCCGAGTACATCACATGTAGGTTTATCCCTACACGTTCTGTCCTTCTAGACATAACGTATAAGCTTTAAATTAGGAGATTAAAGAAGGATATTTAACATTTGTACTAGGTAATCTAAACCAAGCAAACATCTCTAGACTAAAGCTGCTCCATTACAGACTTAGATTATAATTTTTCTCATGTTTCTTTTTTTAATATTATTTGTTCTGTCCAAAAAAGGGTTAACAATCCAAAACCCGTGTCTCTCTAACAGATCCATGCCCCCCTGAGAACATTTGGGTGGAAGAGCCCATGGCAGGAAACTGCTCGGTGGTGTGGGAAGAGGTGCCCCTGGTAGACTACTACATCGCTTTCATAAAGTGGGACGACGGAACAGAAAAATCCTGCAACACCACCGGGACCACGTGCCAGTTCTTTTGCATGTGTGGCTACACGTACCTCACCACCGTCTTTCCCTACAATCTAGCTGGTTCCAGTCCCTACTCCCACGTCCGTAACTACACCACCAGTATGTCACGAAACACATACATCTACAATCGTCGGTCCATTCATACATGTGGCCCACTGCATTTTCATAATCTTTTCTCTTTTCTCTCTCCCAGTTCCTTGCTGTCCAGAGGATGTTACTATAAATCTAGTGTCAACAGAGACTCTGGAGATCATGTGGTCATCGGTCAAAGGGGCGGAGCTGTACGAGACAACGGCGGAGCAGACTAATGATGTCGTCCACTGTAATGACACAGCGCCAGTGTGCGCCTTATCAGACCTGACCTGCGACACGGCCTATTCGGTGACCGTCACCCCTTGTAGTGACCTGCGAGGGTGCAACCGCACCTGCACACCGCACACGCACGAAACAGGTAATGACGTGGCTGATTTCCGACAGGAGCAAGCAAAAAGAGGGCTGCGAAGAACTTAAAGACAAATCCATCTGTCCTGCTGCAGCTCCATGTGCTCCTGAGATCCTGAACCTGACGCAGACCAACAGCTCCACGTACAGAGTCTTTTTCAGCACTCCCAACAGGCCCAGCACAAATTACACCGTCACTGCCGTCGGACACTACGACAAACACACTTGCCAGACAACAAACGACTCCTGCGAGCTCACGCTGCTGCCATGCGGTTCGACCTATGATGTCATGGGAGTTGCCACAACAAAGGTGGGGAGAAGTCTACCAGGATTCAGTAAAACACTGGAAACAGGTATGATTAATCATTAAAGTAATATTTTACTTGTCTGGCCTGCAACAAGCATGAATTCCTGAATGTTTTCCATCCCTTTCCCCTCCCTGAGGTCCTTGCTGCCCTTCATCCGTCAATGTGACCCAGGTCACCCAGGCTATGACTAATGTAACCTGGCCTCCTGGCACTGGGGCTCGCTCCTACATTACCACCTTGATGTCCTCACGTGGGCACGCAAAATGCCACACCCTGGACACCCACTGCCTGATGGGGTGTATCACCTGTGGCACTAACTACAGCGTCAACCTAGAAGCCATCAGCAGCACGGGACACAAGTCGGAGTGCAGTTATCACGGATTCTCATCCAGTGAGAGGAAATATTCTAAATAATATTCAAGTTCATCATTAAGAGTGTAGAACAGGTCAATATGGACACATGTGTTCCTCTAGGTCCCTGCTGTCCAACAAACCTCAAGCTCTATCGTATGGCCAACAATACCCTGAGGGTGCAGTGGCGCTCCATCGGCCCTCAGACGCACAACCACACGGTGGATCTCTACGGAACAGGGGCCAACTACACCTGCATCGCAGCTGCTGGCATTAAGTACTGCGACATCCAGGAGGAAATATGTGGGGAAGTGTACAGAGTAGTGGTGGCACCGGTGGGCAAGAATGGGGTGAAAGTAAGCTTCTGTCAACCCAGGACTTATTCTGGTGAGTCATAGGTTGGAATTAATGCGTACACAATATGTTGTGCAGCATTTGTGAGAACTTATTTGACATTTTAATTTTCTCTTGGGTCATATTCTCAGTTCTCTGCCCAGGGAGTAATGCCGGTGTGGGTAAGTAGTTAAATATATTACAAGACAGCTGATTAATCAGCCTTTTTAATCAAAAAGAACATTACACTGAAATCTCTTCTCTGTCTTTTTCAAGTGATCTCCCGAGGAAGATGAAGTGTGGATTGACCGCGGTAGGTTTGTTGCTGTTGAAGTCTGTTGGCACATGGCCACCTCATAGCTTGAAGGGTGCACACATGGCGGAATATCCAAACAGTAGAGGCTGATCTCTGTCTGTTCTGGGATTTTTGATCCTGGATCTCAAATAAAGGAAGTCAGAGAAGCCCCGAAACAACAGAAACAAACCTCTTATTGTGTCTGTGATATGCGGCTGGTCGATATTTAATAGCCCCTGTCTCAAAATGACAAAGCTGATATTTTTGGGAGGATATTATGTTTCGGATGAAACAAAGCAAGCACTGTTTAATTTGAATGAATTACAGTATCCAGTCAATCCTGTCTGCTAATGTCTCTTTCTCATCCTTTTTACAGTTCAAACGTGGACACAAGTCGCTCTACAGGAGTCAATGTCAGATGAAATGTCTGTCTTCTTTAAAATTAATATGTTCTTGTCAATTTTTTCAGAAAATTCATCTGATAAAATAAATGCCAAATTGAAATAAAGGACAGAATAAAAGACAGCTTGCAAAGAAACAAAGTTTTACCTTGTAGTTAATGACTTTTATTCTCACATTTCATAAGGTGTGTGCCTCCATTCTTCATCTTCCTGTGCTGTGACCTTGGCGTAAAACTTAAATTTAAAACTTCATAATTAATACAGATAAAGTCAATCTCACAGAGAGACTCAGATTTGCATGTGGGTCAGTAAGGCTC
Source organism: Takifugu flavidus (assembly GCF_003711565.1). Classification (NCBI taxonomy): domain Eukaryota; kingdom Metazoa; phylum Chordata; class Actinopteri; order Tetraodontiformes; family Tetraodontidae; genus Takifugu; species Takifugu flavidus. The sequence continues at coordinate 84,536 of NC_079534.1, forward strand.
AGTGCCATTAGCTGGGAGTCATGCAGGCCTGTGGAGGACACACCAGATCGGATGGCTGGAGACACATTGTCTTTTATTTACATCATGTTGACAGACAACAGCAATAAAGAACATTCCATCATGACTCTATGCTGTCATTCATCATGTGTGGATGTTCTGTTCAGCAGAGAGAAGGTTGAATACTGTACTAATAGCACAAAGCTAGATGCATCAGGCCCATTAGTGATATCTGAGCTCTTGTGCTGCATGATTGATTAAAATGTTTACATTTTAGTAAAAAGATAGATTGGACAGCTGTCGCTGAAGCAAAAGGTTGCACCGTCTCAGTGGGCTCCAAAGACAAAATAACACTCATTCAGTCAAGTTTTTGTTTTTGTAACTTTTTCCTGGAACTTTGTCTATTTAAACTGTTTCTGAGACATCAAGACAGGGTTGAATGCCTCTAATGAACCTCAGATAAGCTTTGATGTCTGCACGATTAAAACGGTTTTAAAAATAATCAAGTGTATTCTTAAATTTGTTTAATAATTCTTACAATATATAAGGCAAAAGGGGAAAAAAATCAAGATCTTCTCTGCTGAAGTTCTGTGAATGGGAAAACCCAGTGTCACATTGATATAAATGCTACTGCATCCACAGCTCTCGGCACTGACATCTGATACAGTTTCGGTATTAAAACATTTCTTCAGTGATACTAATTTGGTAAATATTAGATGTCATTATTTATTTCGACATGTCAGTAGTAGTTTCATAGTTTCATAGTTTTCTTTCACCTGAACAATATGTAAATTGGACATTGAGTTGTCTACTGATGGACTGTGCAGGTAACATCGCCATGACGATTATCCCTCAGGCTCAAAATCCCAGATATGGCCACTTTAATAGGAAGGAAGAGGGAAAGAGCACAGTCATTCCCATATGTGGCTGGCACAAGGTAGAACATTCCTGACAATAACAGCTCAGACCTATAGACACAAACACAAGCTGCTGTGCAGGGGGGGCTGAGCTGTGAGGACATGTCATGATTACACCCTGCAGCAAGCAACAGATATTCTATTCTATTGTGCGATACCCAATGGAATACACGTAACTTACTGTATAACCAGAAACTCCCTCTGGCCCAAGAATTTAGACGGCAATAAAAACATGAGTGGTTTAGTGAAAACTTGGTTTCGTCTTCACAAAAAGCATTTTGTAATAAAGATGTGATCAAGTTTTTTTTCACACACTATATCTATAAATATGAGACAACAGGTCATTTGATTTTAATAATAGCATGTTCAGTATGTCTAAATATGATGATGATACCATTATTAATGTCCCAGTAACATTTCTTTTATATCTATTATACAATATTTCCTGTTATGTAGAATTAAATAGACTTCATGCTGATTTTAAAAGCGCTACGAGAGATTTGTTTTTGTACTGTTTTAAGAAAAGGCTGAGTAAGAATAAGAGGAACTAAAAGGAGCATCGCACAGAAATAACAGACCATCATAATTTTCAGGAGAACTGTCATCATTCCAGGAAAGATGTAGCAGGGGGAGCGGATTGCTTTTCCCCTGCTTGGTTTATGACAAAGGAGCTCATGTTTCCCTGCAGCAGTCAAATCCTTTATTTTCTAGAAATTAGAAATGAGAAAAGAGAAAGAATTCAATATCTGACTCAAGTATCTACACCACAGCCCACTCAAATGTCCTGTTTGGCAAATGGACTCCAGCAACAACAATGTGATTTATGGCAGAAGCAGAGAATTCCCAGGAAGTTCATTTTTGATTAATTGAGGGGGTTGGAAAATGTCCCCACCTCCCAGAAAACTTGCTTTGCTTCCTTCTCATGATGACAGGGAGCCCAGAGGGGTCTACCTGTCCTCATTTAGGACACCCTGATTGGTTCCCATGATGTTGATCTCCAGCTCTCAGCCTGACAAGTCTTCAGAAGAGCTGCTGAGCATGTGTGGATGTAACTTCCAGGATCTAATAAGAAACTAACGAAACGGAACATGTGGACGTTTTATACTTCACTCATCTTTCTGTCTGTCATGCAGGTCATTACAAATTTTTATTTGTCTCTCTGTGTGTAAAAAGTATTTGTAATATTTTTTTCTTTATTTTATTTTTTGTTTCTATTTGTTAATATTTATTTCATTTGTTTACTTTTTTAGATTCACCATGTTTTGTCCTCAGGTGAGTCCTGATACTCTTGTTTAGTATCTTTAATCATTAACGGCTGATATTCCTAAAGGGATGGAAATCTAAATATATTGGCTATCGGATACATCCATATACCGTGTTTTATTTAAAACCATCACGTTTTAAAGGACCTGTTGGCTTCCACATCTGTCTTTTTATTTTGCAGGATGTAGTATTGTGTCAGTGGAATCTCCATCAGCATCAACACTGAATGTGAAATGGAGCAGCTACAGTGGGGCTACAGTCTATTTGCTGGACTTGAGGGTTGTGAACTCGACCACCATCGCCCCAGTGGTGGTGATGCCAACGGCGCCCAGCACGTGGAGGCTGGTCCAGGGCTTACAACCTGGACATCATTATCAAATCACAATGAAGGTTTTTCAGTATACAACCATTGTGTGCACAGATGTCAAGGAAGCTATGACAGGTTAAATCAAAAAACAACCCACACACAAAAGAACAACTGGTCATAACAAGGCAATGAAATGGAGCATGGCTGAAATGTTTGTCTTCCTTCCCCACAGTGCCCTCCACATCTCAGATCACTTTCTCCAGAGCTATTTCCAGTACCTCTATAAGTTTTGAGTGGTCTAACGTGACAGGAGCAGACAGCTACATTTTATTTGTGGAGAAGCTGTTTAGCTCACCACTAGAACAATTCAACTGGACGTTCACGACTCTAAGTGGACAAATAGAGGGCTTGGCTCCCTCTACAACCTACAACTGCTATCTTTACTCCTCCAACAGTGCCGGAAGAGGCGCCAAAAGTAACACCAAGACAATCATGACATGTAAGTGGACATAAGGAGGTGGTTTTGTTCTGTCACCATAGTTTCCTCTGAGGAATTGAGGAAAAACGCCTGTATTTTCTGGTGAAGTGTTGCAGCCCCCATCAGGGGTGAGCCTTGTATCGACGGGAAAGAGCACAGCCAGAGTGACATGGGACGCCATGAGCAAGGTCCTGCTCTACCAAGTGACCGTGACCGACAGCGACCCCGGGAAAGCCCCGGTCATCAGAAACACTTCGGCTACATCCATGGATATCAGCAATCTGGAGCCCTGCTCCTCCTACACCATGGGTGTATCATCAGTCAATGTCTTCCTAGTTCCTGGGGAACCCTACAATATTTCATACTCCACAGCTAGTAAGTCTTAGAAGTGCTCAGTTCATGGAAAACAGAGAAAAACTGAGAAATGTATTTTTCTGGAGGATTATTTTTCCGAATCACTGTTGTTGCTCAAATCTCCTTTTAGCTATAAACCCCGTGACGAGCGTGTCCGTGGACTACAGCTGCTCCAGTGGTACGGTGACAGTGACTTGGGGTTTGGTGTTTGGGGCTAACCTGTACAGAGCCACGGCTGTCGACGGGACCGACGCCTCTCTTAACTGCACGTCGGCTTCCACCAGCTGCCAGATCAGCATGCTGAAATGTGGCGAGAAGTACGAGGTCCGTGTCACAGCCATCTCTGATGACTGCACCAGCACCTCCAACACCTCTGCCTTGTTTGAAACAAGTGAGCCAACCGTCATTGCTGACATTCCTGTCTTGTATTGCTTCTGCCTTTCTCATGTGCCTCAGCTCCTGCTTGTATTTCCTGGGTGAATCCATAACACTTCTCCCTTTACCTCCCACTGTAATCACGCACGCTTCTGCACATGTTCCAAGCTCTCCATGACAGTCCTTCTCTATAAGATCTGTCCTCTTGACTACTTTTAATTTGTCCTCCCATGGTGTCATGCTAAGGATGGTAACACAACCTGTCATTATTCATAAAGAGGCGCCATTCAAGACCATTGAATCTAAAGGTCTTTTCAGCCTGTTGATAGACAGGGGATTTCTCAAAGGTCGACTGTGTGTAAATATGATGATGCGCTCAACCCATGGGAATCATATGATACCAGGCACACAGTCGAATACTCACCAAGTAACTTCTTTCCTTACAGTAATCATGCTTTAAATGTCTGTCTCCTCTTCCCCCCAGTGCCTTGTGCTCCAGCTAATCCTCAGGCAACGCACTCTTGCTCCAGCAATGTGATTGTGTTTAGTTGGGAATCCACCAACAACACCTTTTACTACGTGGCCACAGCTGAGGACAACATTGGAAAGGTGACGGAGTGCAGGACCACAGACAACATGTGTTATTTCACAAACACGGGCTGCGGTCAGCTGTACAAGTACAACGTTTACGCCGTCAGCCACTGTAACAGCGAAGTCAGCCAGCCGGAGTTTGTCCGCACTTGTGAGTAGAAGTTGGCATCGTTTTTACAAAGGTTCTCATATAACTGATATTTTAAACACAATCAAAATATGTGTCTGATATGTTCTCATATAAATCTTGTGAAGCCTCATACCACAATGCAATAACACAAGTTCATTCTGCAAGCACTGAGTGTTACATTTTTAACAGGATGCATTGTACCAAAAGAAATCTTATTCTTTTGTCATGCTGAACCCATACAAAATGTTCTGCTATGATATCACTTATCTCTGTAATAATAATAGCATGATGGCATAGAGCCTTAATGTGTATTTTCCTCCTCTGACTCTTTTCTGTAGCTCCTTGTTTACCAACAAACATAAAAACAGGAGCTGAGTGTCAGTCGGAGATGCTGATCACAACCTGGGATTCTGCCCTTGGAGCTGTTTCCTATACGGTGGAGGCACAGGGAAACACTGGCCAAACCTATAACTGCACCTCCTCCACCAACAGCTGTGCAGTGACCGGGATCCCGTGCGGTGAGCACCTCAGCGTGTGGATCAGCGCCTCCAACGACAACTGCACCACTGAAAAGGTGCTGGGAGAGGTTGCTCAGACCGGTACGTAAAAGGTTCCAGTGAGAGAATCTCTTGTTTGTCAGCGTTTTAATCATTCCCATCCCTCCAGTTCCCTGCGCACCAACCAATGTGTCCGTGTCCGTCGACTGCAGTCATGATTCTGCCCGATTTAACTGGACGGCGAGCATCGGGGTGGTATTCTACATCACCGTTGCAGAAGACGCTGATGGAAACATTCACAGCTGTAATTCAATGGGCACCAACTGCTTGGTGGAGGGTCTGAGATGTGGGCAGAAGTACAATGCCAGTATCATCGGCACCAACTTGAACTGCAATAGCACCGCCAGTGAGGGCGTCACCTTTACAACAGGTATGTCTACGGCTGACTGAGTGTACGATTACTATTCCTCATGGGGTGTGTGCGCGTTGCTAAATCCTCTTTGTGCTGTCAGGTTCTTGTCCTCCAAGCAACATCGAGGCATTCAGAGACTGCGACACCAACCGTGCTCTGATTGTCTGGCAGAACCATCAGCCCACAGGCGTTTACACAACGACCTTAGAAGAGGCAAACGGGGCTCGACTCACTTGCACCAGCAACACGGTGAACAACTGTAACATCACCTCCCTGCCCTGCGGAAGAAAATACAACGTCACTGTCACCTACAATGATGGAACGTGTTCATCTTCATCCACTCAGATCAGGATGGACTCGGGTCGGTAAAATAAAAGTCATTTACCTTAAAGGGAGAAAATGAGGCATTAATATAGTTCTCTTTCAGTGCCGTGTGGGCCAGAGAATGTGACCGCAAATGTGTCCTGTGGTACCGGCGCCTTGACAGTCGCTTGGGACATCTCAGTTCCTGCAGACAACTACACCACCAAGATCTCCAGGGGAGTCGGGCAGCCTCTGCATTGTAATTCCACAGATATGCAGTGCACTGCAGAGGGTTTGGTCTGTGGAAGCTCCTATGTGGTGAACGTCTTCTCCATCACTGGGACGTGTATCAGTCTACCGAGCGCAGACGTCACCGTGCAAACATGTGAGAAACACAGATGTGTCTCCATCCTTGAGGGTGGCAGATCTGGCATTTTCCCACACAAAGTCTCAAACTGGTGTGTGTTTATCTGTCCTCAGTGCCATGTCCGCCAACCAACGTTACCGCCGCACGCACATGCGCACCAAACCCTTCTCCTGTGACCTGGGTGGCCAGTCAGAGTGCCAAATACTACACTGCTGTGGCTGTGAGTGTTGGGGGTCACAGGTCAGAGTGCACAACGAACAAAACCTCCTGCAGCCTGCCTGCACTCCAGTGTGGAGAGGTTTACACTATTGGTGTTGCATCCGCTGATGATGACTGTGCGGGTCAACAGAGTGATACAGTCACGTTGAACACAGGTAGGACAACATGGAATTCCCCCACAAATATTTTGCCTTCAAGATACAGATGCTTTATTAAAATGTTTTTAAATGTTTGTCCTCTCCAGAGCCGTGTTCTCCCTTGAATGTGTCCAGTCGCCTGATATGTAGTACCAATACGGCCCAGGTGAGCTGGGCTGCCAGCGCAAATGCAGCAACCTATACCGTGACGGCAGGTAGTGAGGGGCAGACAATTACCTGCAACAGCCCCAGCACCAACTGCACCCTGAGTAACCTGGTCTGCGGACGAGCATATGAAATTCTCGTGAAGGCCAGTGATGGTACCTGCATCAGTAACAACAGCGCCCCCTTTCGACAAGATGAAGGTACTGGTTGATGTTTTTTCAAGTAGTATCCATTGTATTTTTACACTAAGAAATAGTTCTCAAATTCCCATTTTATCTCTTCTTTTTCAGTTCCTTGTGCTCCAGCAAACATAAGTACAAACTTGTTGTGTGGCACTAACGACCTGGTGGTCAACTGGAGCTCATCCTCTGTGCCTCTTAACTACAGTGTCAAGGTCGTACCACTGGCTGGAAACATTAGCTCCCTCACCTGTGATACCAAACATGCTAACTGTAGTCTGAGTGGCCTTCAGTGTGGACAGACTTATAATGTTTCTGTCAAAGCTTCCTCAACAAGTTGCAGTGGACCTTACAGCCAGCCTCAGCCTGTTAAGACAGGTAGTAAAGATGATGGCAATGAAATAAGAACAACAATATTTTCATTGTTTGATTTACTCCCCAATCTGTGCCATTCTCTTCCAGCACCCTGCTCCCCTCGAGGATTAACAGCAGTGAAAAACTGTGGCACAAACTCTCTCCTGGCCTCCTGGAGTGCGTCTGAAGGAGCTACCTCCTACACAGCAAGAGTGACGGGTCCACACGGCTTCTCTAAAACCTGCTCCTCCTCAAACCTCACCTGTTTTGTGTCTGACCTTCAGTGTGCGAGCCAGTACAATGTCACAGTTACAGCCCAGGATGGCCACTGCACCAGCTCTACCACTCACACTGTTATATCAACAGGTGGGGATTACAATATCCTGCAGCTTTTTTCATAAATTATAAGCTCTTTAATGACTTCAAACGCATTCTTTTCCTCTCACATCAGGACCGTGCGACCCTGCAAATGTGACCAGTATTCTCCAGTGCGGCTCCAATATGGCCACAGTCTCCTGGGACCATGCTGCTGGGGCTGTTGGGTATACTGTTAGTGCGCGAGAGAACCACACGCAACACGTTACTTTCTGCAGGAGCAACGCAACATCCTGTCTGCTAAACCAGCTGCAGTGCGGGAAAGTTTACAGCCTAACTGTGACAGCAGAGAGCGCCACCAGCTGTAACAGCTCTGGGAATAACAGTGCAATCCTGAAGACAGGTATATAATAAGGCAGAATTTCAAGTGCAAAAGCTTTTCTCTAACTCTTCTCTGTTACCCCCTTTCAGTTCCTTGCTCGCCTTCTGTCCAGAGCAGCTCCCTGATCTGCAACACCAATTCTTCACTGTTGTCATGGACACCGATGGCAGATGCCACGAGTTATGTAGTAAATGGAACTGCAACAAATGGGCACAAGGTTTCATGCAGTACGGCTACAGCGACGTGCACCCTGACAAATCTTCTGTGCGGCGAAACCTACACAGCGTCAATTACTGCACAGGGCAGCGGGTGTGACAGTGCACCAAGTCCCAGCACCAACATTACCACATGTGAGTGAGTGCACAAGTGATATTTTTCTATTAAAAATGAATGGCTGGTAAATCTACAAATATATTCTGCCCTTTTTTTAGCCCCCTGTCCACCTACTGTCATTGCTAAACACTACACATGCAGCACCAGTTCAGCAATGTTTAGGTGGTCTGCTGCTGCTGGGAGCACTGGTTTCCTGGCTCAGTTAGCCGGAGAAGGGTATCTCAATAGCTGCCCAACAACCAACACCAGTTGTGCATTTCAAAATCTTCCCTGTGGCTTGGATTTAAATTTGACAATCCTGGCTCAAGGGGCAGAGTGCAACAGCACCCAAGTTGTCAGTGAATTTCTTCAAACAGGTAATATATGAACCATTACTTTGGACTATCCTTCAAAGACTAACTTTGCATTAAAACTGAAAACAAAGAGTTAAAAAAATGTAAACATCATTTTTTTAAATTATTACTTAAATTACGTAAATTACTCTTGTGAGAATAATAACATCCCCCAAATAAAACAATTATTTACCTCGGATGAGGAGATTTGTGTGTGTGTGTGTGTGTGTGTGTGTGTGTGTGGTGTGTGTGTGTGTGTGTGTGTGTGTGTGTGTGTGTGTGTGTGTGTGTGTGTGTGTGTGTGTGTGTGAATAACTACATTTTTTTCCTTCTTTGACTTTGTAGTCCCATGTGCCCCACGGAATGTTAGCGCCTCCCAGGTGTGCCTCAATCGCTCAGTCCTGGTCTCATGGGTGGGAAGTCCCGGTGCATTATGGTACAACGTGACAATGATAGGCCAGGATGGACTTAAGCATCATTGTCAAACCAATTCTAGCACTTGTGAGATACCCAACATTCACTGTGGTGGAAACTACAACATCACTGTTGTGCCTCACTCTGAGACTTGCGCTGGACAACAAAGTGACATTTACGAGTTCAGAACAGGTACTGACAGCCGTTTGGAAAAAAATACTGTTCTCAGAAAGATGGACTTAAATCTTGAACTCATTTTTCTCCAGGTCTCTGTGCTCCTGATAATGTAACGGTGTCCCTAGCTGGCCAGGACATTGTTGTCTCCTGGTCACCAGTAACAGGGGCTGAGACATTTGCAGCAATAGCAACTGCAAATGATGCCACAATTACACATGCAACTCAACCAGTTCCAACTCCTGCAATTTGACTGGCCTTCCATGTGGAGAAAACTACACCATTACTGTGGTAACTGTGGACGGGGGCTGCTGGAGTGAGCCAAGCTCAGCTGTGGTCCTGAGAACAGGTAAAGGCACACTGGAAGCAAAAGTATTTCTGATCTTTAGGAGGATACGATCACATGGAAGTTTACATTTTTCAAACAAATCCACTCTTTTATCCCAGCTTCCTGCCAGGCTACTAACTTAACGGCCCATCTGAGCTGTGATACCAACACACTGACCCTGACGTGGGCCCAAAGTCAATTACAGGGAACCACCTACATTTTACAAACTGAGATGATAGGCAGCAACCTCCCTCCTTCAATGCACACCACCACTAATACATCATACACGCTAACCAACCTGACGTGTGGACGGAGATACGCTTTCCGCATCGCAGTGCAGGATGGACAATCCCATAGCAGCTATGGTCCAGCAACAGAAATAAGCACAGGTAAAAAATAATAATAACTGGCAAGTTTCCTGCAGCAGAAGTGTAATTGATGGATTTTCCGTCTTCATCCGTCAGCTCCCTGTCAGCCGTCCAACCTCACAGCTCGCATTGACTGTGGAGCAAACAACGCAAATTTCTCCTGGGCTGAAACAAGTAATGCAAGTTTCTACACTGTTGAGGTGACAGGAGAGCATGGTCACGTAGCGTCCTGTTCCTCCAACACGACCTCCTGCTTTGTCAAGCTTCACTGCGGTCGGTCATACTCTGCTTCACTGGTGGCTTCAACGGAATCCTGCAACAGCAGCAAACATGCTGACATTCTTTTTGACTCGGGTAAGATCTGTTCTGGACTTTATCCTCTATTTGTTAACACATTATCACAAAAAACACTGTAAGAAGAATAAAAATGACACTGGAGGTTGTTGTCTGGGCCATAGCTCCCTGCCTCCCAGACGACATCACAGCTGAGATACAGTGTAACACCAACGGGATGAACGTAAGTTGGGCGCAGACCCCCGGTTCTGACAACTACACCGCCTGGGCCATCAGCACCGATGGACGAAGAATGTCCTGCAACTCGACGTCCAACTCCTGCTCCATTCACAACCTGCAGTGTGGCCAGATCTACGAGGTGGCGGTCACCTCCTCCTCTATGGGCTGTGACATCATTGCAGGCTCAGACTATAAAGTTCATTCTGGTCAGTGCAGCAAAATCGTAATTATCTCAATTTATATGCTCCAGAGAGTAAATTGCATTTTTTCCCTCCCTGTTTAGCTCCATGTAAACCAGAGAACACCTCTGTCGAGCAAAACTGCAGCAGCAACGTCATGACCGTCAAGTGGAACCGAAGCAACACGACCCAGAACTACACAGTTAAAGCAACGTCAGCAACAGGCGTTAACTCCACATGTGAATCGTCTCTGAGCCGCTGCACCTTTCTCAACCTGACCTGTGGTCAGCTCTACACCTTCACTGTGGTGGCACACAGTAACGTGTGCATGAGCGAGATGAGCAACCCAATAGAGACGCTCACTGGTAAACTGAATTCACCACAGCAACCACATTTATTAACTTAGTTATAAAAAACTAAAGACTTTTTAAAAACTATTTATATGTCTCCTTTTTCCAGCCCCATGTCCTCCCACCAACGTGTCTGCTAAACATAACTGCACCACGCGTAAAGCTCTGGTCTGCTGGGGCAACACGGCTGCATCTACAGGCTACAGTGTCCTGGCGATCTCCAACAGTGGACAAAACTCCTCCTGCAGCAACATGGGCACCTCCTGTCAGCTCAGTGATCTGGTCTGTGGACAGCAGTACTCTGTTGTCGTGGAGGCAATGACCAGTGGCTGCCCTGGCCCCACCAGCGCTCCTGTCACACTCACTACGGGTGATTATACCTCAAATGTAACAAATCTAGATTTTTCAAAAAGCTATAACATGTTTGTTTTTTTTTCTCTTCAGAGCCTTGTACGCCCATGAATCTCTCTGTCCACTATAACGTGAGTACTGCCCAGGTGACTTGGAATGCAGCACAAGGTGCACGCTCCTACTCTGCCCAAGCTGTGGCTGACCAGGGCTCGACCGTCCTTTGTAACACCACCAATAAAGGCTGCTTCCTGAACGGCCTGCAGTGTGGTCAGGTCTACAATGTGAGCGTGACAGCTCACGAACGGACCTGTGACAGCGAGACCTCTCCAGCCCGCCGTATCACAACTGGTTAGTGAAAAGGCAGGAAGGAATCTATTGTTAATGTATTTACAGCTAACATATTTCTCATGTGAAATAAATTTAGAGCCTTGCCCTCCGACCAATGTTCGGGCCGTCCTGGAGTGTGAGCAACACTCTGCAACTATTTCCTGGCAGCAGAGCGATCTTGCGACGGGTTATGTTGCCTACTTTGAGAATCAGAGCGGCCATGACACCTTGTGCACTGGCACCCAGGCAGATACGCAGTGTGTTGTCTCTGGACTTGTGTGTGATACAGTGTATAGTGTCTGGGTGAAGGCTTTGGGACAGCAGTACAACAGCTCTGACAGCACCATCATCACGCTTACAGCAGGTCGTACAAATAAACAACACGTGCATGTGATGTAAAAGATTTGGCATTTCCACATTTGCATTATAAGAAATGCAAACCTTCTGCAGGGCCCTGCATGGTCAGCAGAATTGGAGCTGTGATCGACTGTGAGGCGGACTCTGCACTCATTTCCTGGCAGCCCAGTAGTGGAGCCGTGTCTTATATCACCGAGCTTACAGCAGCATCAGGTCATGTCACCAGTTGTGCCACCAATCACACCAACTGTGAACTGAGCTCCATGCAGTGTGGAGAGGAGTACAACGTCACTGTGAAGGCTGTGGGAGGTACCTGTAACAGCACTGCTCAAATGGCTGGATACCTCTCAACAGGTACGTTATGCTCACCTGAGTGTTTAATGGTTGTGTTTAACAAGAAGAGGGATGTTATTCATTCGTTTATTTATCTACTTCCTCCCATTAGAGCCTTGTGCTCCCGGGAATCTCTCTGTCAGTTACAATGTGAGCACTGCCATGGTGATGTGGGGTGCAGCCAGAGGTGCCAGCTCCTACTCTGTGCAGGCTGTGACCCATCAGGGCTTGACAGCTACGTGCAATACAAGTCAAACCGACTGTTTTATTAACGGTCTTCAGTGTGGTCAGATTTACAATGTGACTGTAACCGCGCACAACCAGGCCTGCAACAACACTGTGGTGTCTGAGCGTTACCGCCTACTCACAGGTTTGTCACCAAATTGGGGAACAGAGTGCAATGCGGAAGGATCCCCATAAGTGTTTTTTGATTAAAGATCTGTCTTTCCACTTATTCAGAGCCCTGCCCCCCTACCGCCGTTCAAGCCACCATGGACTGCGAGCAACTCAATTCGACGGTTTCCTGGCAACGGAGCGACCTGGCTGTGGGTTATGTAGCTTACTTTGAAAATCAAAATGGCCACTGTGTTTCCTGTGTTGCTGGAGACACAGATGTGTCATGTCACGTGTCAGAACTGATGTGTGGCACAGTGTACCGTGTCAGGGTCAAAGCTTTGGGCCAACAGTACAACAGCTCCGACAGCACAGCGTTCTCCCTGACATCAGGTAAACACCAGCATTGTGAAAAAAAACTACTTAGATACATTCCCTTAATGTAAATTTGTGTTTTTATTTGTTGACTGTCATCATTTAAAAACTTTTTCTTCCATTTTTACTTTGTAGCTCCATGCCAGCCTCCAGGAATCACGGGTCGCCTTGATTGTGTCACCAACTCTGCTTGGATATCATGGGATGCTGCTGCAGGGGCGGACAGCTACTTTGTTACAGCTGTAGGAGCAGAAGGGTCCAGAGCCAACTGCAGCACTTCCTCCAATACTACCTGTGAGGTGGAAGACCTGGCATGTGGCGTACTGTATAATTTCAGCGTTGTTGCTAAAAACAGCAATTGTGAGAGTCAGTCCAGTGAAACCATCACCTTGGAGACAGGTAGCAGACTTTTGACCTTATATATAAGCAGTTAACAAAAGGAAACCAGGCATGTGGCAGTGACCTTTACTGAACCTGTCTCTTCTACAGCACCTTGCTCCCTCTCTGGAGTCACTGCGGTCTCTCAGTGTCACAATTCCACCATCCTGGTCATGTGGGATGTGATGGAAGGCGGTGAGGGAAACACTGTGTACTCAGCCACAGCCGAAGCCAGGGACCGCACCTACCTATCGTGCAACATCACCGGCACGAGCTGCTACCTCTATGGAGCGCAGTGTGACTCCCGTTACAGCATCATAGTGTCTGCTTTGTCAGACCAGTGCAGCAATTTGAGGAGTCCACCGTACAGAATAAGCATGGGTGCGCTCAAAGTTTGTTTTCATTTCAATCATTTTTTCACTGGATTTATAACAAACTTACTGAAAAGATTTACACTAACTGCACTCTTTTTTAGAGCCGTGTCCACCTACAAATGTGGCAGCTCACACTTCCTGTGAAGAAGACAGTGCTTTGGTATCATGGAGCCCCTCTCCTGTGGCTGAAACATACCATGTCGTCGCTGTGGGTGAAGACGGACACAACCGCACTTGCAACTCTACCTCAACTAACTGCACCTTGTCTCAGCTCCTCTGCGAGCAGAAGTACAGAGTTTTTGTCACAGCCAGCCATGAGAACTGCACCAGCCAGGCCAGCAATAATCTTACAATCACTACAGGTATTTGTCCACATTTGCGATTGTAACCAATAACCCAGCATGACTGCATGATACCTGATTCTGCTGCTTAAAACATGAAACATATGCATCAAGTTTGTTTTTTTTATTTCTTCATTTAACATTGGAAAATATGATCCTTAAAAGTTTTATTCAGTGAAATCAACCATGCTTTTGCGAAGCTAAGCTAACCTTTCTGCTGCATATTTAGAGACAGGGGACTTAAATTATTCTTGTGACACTTAGCAAAAGAGCAACATCCCCCCCAAAACAAACAATTTACCTTAGATGAGGAGAAGTGTGTGAATAACTACATTTTTTTCCTTCTTTGACTTTGTAGCCCCATGTGCCCCACGGAATGTTAGCGCCTCCCAGGTGTGCCTCAATCGCTCAGTCCTGGTCTCATGGGTGGGAAGTCCCGGTGCATTATGGTACAACGTGACAATGATAGGTCAGGATGGACTTAAGCATCATTGTCAAACCAATTCTAGCACTTGTGAGATACCCAACATTCACTGTGGTGGAAACTACAACATCACTGTTGTGCCTCACTCTGAGACTTGCGCTGGACAACAAAGTGACATTTACGAGTTCAGAACAGGTACTGACAGCCGTTTGGAAAAAATACTGTTCTCAGAAAGATGGACTTAAATCTTGAACTAATTTTTCTCCAGGTCTCTGTGCTCCTGATAATGTAACGGTGTCCCCAGCTGGCCAGGACATTATTGTCTCCTGGTCACCAGTAACAGGGGCTGAGACATTTGCAGCAATAGCAACTGCAAATGATGGCCACAATTACACATGCAACTCAACCAGTTCCAACTCCTGCAATTTGACTGGCCTTCCATGTGGAGAAAACTACACCATTACTGTGGTAACTGTGGACGGGGGCTGCTGGAGTGAGCCAAGCTCAGCTGTGGTCCTGAGAACAGGTAAAGGCACACTGGAAGCAAAAGTATTTCTGATCTTTAGGAGGATACGATCACATGGAAGTTTACATTTTTCAAACAAATCCACTCTTTTATCCCAGCTTCCTGCCAGGCTACTAACTTAACGGCCCATCTGAGCTGTGATACCAACACACTGACCCTGACGTGGGCCCAAAGTCAATTACAGGGAACCACCTACATTTTACAAACTGAGATGATAGGCAGCAACCTCCCTCCTTCAATGCACACCACCACTAATACATCATACACGCTAACCAACCTGACGTGTGGACGGAGATACGCTTTCCGCATCGCAGTGCAGGATGGACAATCCCATAGCAGCTATGGTCCAGCAACAGAAATAAGCACAGGTAAAAAATAATAATAACTGGCAAGTTTCCTGCAGCAGAAGTGTAATTGATGGATTTTCCGTCTTCATCCGTCAGCTCCCTGTCAGCCTTCCAACCTCACAGCTCGCATTGACTGTGGAGCAAACAACGCAAATTTCTCCTGGGCTGAAACAAGTAATGCAAGTTTCTACACTGTTGAGGTGACTGGAGAGCATGGTCACGTAGCGTCCTGTTCCTCCAACACGACCTCCTGCTTTGTCAAGCTTCACTGCGGTCGGTCATACTCTGCTTCACTGGTGGCTTCAACGGAATCCTGCAACAGCAGCAAACATGCTGACATTCTTTTTGACTCGGGTAAGATCTGTTCTGGACTTTATCCTCTATTCGTTAACACATTATCACAAAAAACACTGTAAGAAGAATAAAAATGACACTGGAGGTTGTTGTCTGGGCCATAGCTCCCTGCCTCCCAGACGACATCACAGCTGAGATACAGTGTAACACCAACGGGATGAACGTAAGTTGGGCGCAGACCCCCGGTTCTGACAACTACACCGCCTGGGCCATCAGCACCGATGGACGAAGAATGTCCTGCAACTCGACGTCCAACTCCTGCTCCATTCACAACCTGCAGTGTGGCCAGATCTACGAGGTGGCGGTCACCTCCTCCTCTATGGGCTGTGACATCATTGCAGGCTCAGACTATAAAGTTCATTCTGGTCAGTGCAGCAAAATCGTAATTATCATAATTTATATGCTCCAGAGAGTAAATTGCATTTTTTCCCTCCCTGTTTAGCTCCATGTAAACCAGAGAACACCTCTGTCGAGCAAAACTGCAGCAGCAACGTCATGACCGTCAAGTGGAACCGAAGCAACACGACCCAGAACTACACAGTTAAAGCAACGTCAGCAACAGGCGTTAACTCCACATGTGAATCGTCTCTGAGCCGCTGCACCTTTCTCAACCTGACCTGTGGTCAGCTCTACACCTTCACTGTGGTGGCACACAGTAACGTGTGCATGAGCGAGATGAGCAACCCAATAGAGACGCTCACTGGTAAACTGAATTCACCACAGCAACCACATTTATTAACTTAGTTATAAAAAACTAAAGACTTTTTAAAAACTATTTATATGTCTCCTTTTTCCAGCCCCATGTCCTCCCACCAACGTGTCCGCTAAACATAACTGCACCACGCGTAAAGCTCTGGTCTGCTGGGGCAACACGGCTGCATCTACAGGCTACAGTGTCCTGGCGATCTCCAACAGTGGACAAAACTCCTCCTGCAGCAACATGGGCACCTCCTGTCAGCTCAGTGATCTGGTCTGTGGACAGCAGTACTCTGTTGTCGTGGAGGCAATGACCAGTGGCTGCCCTGGCCCCACCAGCGCTCCTGTCACACTCACCACAGGTGATTATACCTCAAATGTAACAAATCAAGATTTAACAAAAAGCTATAACATGTTTGTTTTTTCTTACTCTTCAGAGCCTTGTACGCCCATGAATCTCTCTGTCCACTATAACGTGAGTACTGCCCAGGTGACTTGGAATGCAGCACAAGGTGCACGCTCCTACTCTGCCCAAGCTGTGGCTGACCAGGGCTCGACCGTCCTTTGTAACACCACCAATAAAGGCTGCTTCCTGAACGGCCTGCAGTGTGGTCAGGTCTACAATGTGAGCGTGACAGCTCACGAACGGACCTGTGACAGCGAGACCTCTCCAGCCCGCCGTATCACAACAGGTTAGTGAAAAGACAGGAAGGAATCTAGTGTTAATGTATTTACAGCTAACATATTTCTCATGTGAAATAAATTTAGAGCCTTGCCCGCCGACCAATGTTCGGGCCGTCCTGGAGTGTGAGCAACACTCTGCAACTATTTCCTGGCAGCAGAGCGATCTTGCGACGGGTTATGTTGCCTACTTTGAGAATCAGAGCGGCCATGACACCTTGTGCACTGGCACCCAGGCAGAGACGCAGTGTGTTGTCTCTGGACTTGTGTGTGATACAGTGTATAGTGTCTGGGTGAAGGCTTTGGGACAGCAGTACAACAGCTCTGACAGCACCATCATCACGCTTACAGCAGGTCGTACAAATAAACAACACGTGCATGTGATGTAAAAGATTTGGCATTTAAACATTTGCATTATAAGAAATGCAAACCTTCTGCAGGGCCCTGCATGGTCAGCAGAATTGGAGCTGTGATCGACTGTGAGGCGGACTCTGCACTCATTTCCTGGCAGCCCAGTAGTGGAGCCGTGTCTTATATCACCGAGCTTACAGCAGCATCAGGTCATGTCACCAGTTGTGCCACCAATCACACCAACTGTGAACTGAGCTCCATGCAGTGTGGAGAGGAGTACAACGTCACTGTGAAGGCTGTGGGAGGTACCTGTAACAGCACTGCTCAAATGGCTGGATACCTCTCAACAGGTACGTTATGCTCACCTGAGTGTTTAATGGTTGTGTTTAACAAGAAGAGTGATGTTATTCATTCATTTATTTATCTACTTCCTCCCATTAGAGCCTTGTGCTCCCGGGAATCTCTCTGTCAGTTACAATGTGAGCACTGCCATGGTGATGTGGGGTGCAGCCAGAGGTGCCAGCTCCTACTCTGTGCAGGCTGTGACCCATCAGGGCTTGACAGCTACGTGCAATACAAGTCAAACCGACTGTTTTATTAACGGTCTTCAGTGTGGTCAGATTTACAATGTGACTGTAACTGCGCACAACCAGGCCTGTAACAACACTGTGGTGTCTGAGCGTTACCGCCTACTCACAGGTTTGTCACCAAATTGGGGAACAGAGTGCAATGCGGAAGGATCCCCATAAGTGTTTTTTGATTAAAGATCTGTCTTTCCACTTATTCAGAGCCCTGCCCTCCTACCGCCGTTCAAGCCACCATGGACTGCGAGCAACTCAATTCGACGGTTTCCTGGCAACGGAGCGACCTGGCTGTGGGTTATGTAGCTTACTTTGAAAATCAAAATGGCCACTGTGTTTCCTGTGTTGCTGGAGACACAGATGTGTCATGTCACGTGTCAGAACTGATGTGTGGCACAGTGTACCGTGTCAGGGTCAAAGCTTTGGGCCAACAGTACAACAGCTCCGACAGCACAGCGTTCTCCCTGACATCAGGTAAACACCAGCATTGTGAAAAAAGAACTACTTAGATACATTCCCTTAATGTAAATTTGTGTTTTTATTTGTTGACTGTCATCATTTAAAAACTTTTTCTTCCAGCTCCGTGTATGCCTGCAGAGCTACATGTAGACGTTGAATGTAGCTCTGATGTTGCCGCCGTCGTGTCCTGGAACGCGACCTACGGCACAGCAAACTTTTCCCTGACTGCCATCATCAGTGGAACCGTTCAGACTCTGTGCACAACCCAGCACAATGCCTGCAATGTGACAGGTTTAAGCTGTGGGGAAACCTACAACCTCAGTCTCACCGCCAGCAATGATCAGTGCAGCTTCGCAGCACCCACGCATGCTAATCTCACCGCTCGTGAGTGTTTACAGGGCAGATGCTCTTAAGTTGCACCTGAGCGATATTTAACCATCATATTCCCCTCAGGTCCTTGTCCTCCTCAGCGTGTAGCTATCGATCTGCAGTGTGGCTCCAGGACGGCAGTCCTGTCCTGGGAGGAGAGGGCTGATGTTGAACTGTATAGAGGAAGGGCCGTGAAGACATCTGGAAGTGAGGTACACAACTGTACCTCCACCGGCTCAACATGTCAGTTCTCATCACTGGACTGCGGAGAGACGTACAACTTCACCGTGACGGCATACAGCCAAGGCTGCTCCAGCCAGGCCAGTAGCACCGTGTCCCTTCAAACAGGCATGCTCCATTCCCATAATTCAATGTATCGGATGAGAGTTATCTCACAATTTAATAGCATATTTCATATTCATGGAGTACTATTTGTTCCAGCTGAGTGGTGAACTTTATTTTCAGAGCCCTGCCAGCCAGTGATTGTGTCTGCTCAGACTGTCTGTAACACTACGGAGGTGCGAATCTCCTGGCACCAAGCACGGGGTGTTGTGAACTACACGGTGGCAGCGACGGGTCACCTCGGCTACACCAGCACACACAATACAACCCAGACTCTTCTGTTAGCTGCTGTCCCATGTGGACAGGAGTACAATGTCACTGTTCAAGGTCAGGGAGGCCAGTGTGTCAGCCTTCCCAGCACCCCCGCTTTCTTCAAATCTGGTAATGATATTAAGGCTCTTTTCTCACATTGAAACACATTTGTCTTCCGGGTGCACATTTCTATCTGACTGCATGCTTTACTCCCTCCTCTTTTTTAGCTCCTTGCATCCCCCATGATGTCACTACCAATGTTCAATGTGAGGCTGATCAGGGCTCCGTCAGCTGGGGACTCAGCAACGGTGCCCAATCTTACATTGCTGTGGCAACGGGTCTTGATGGACATCGGCACGAGTGTCTCACAAACACCACCTCCTGCACTTGGAGCGACCTACACTGTGGAGAAGAATACACTGTTGTGGTGAGAGCAAAGGATGGCAACTGCACCAGTCTGCCCAGCAACAGCTCTGTCATCTATATGGGTATGCTCTGGAATACTTGAAAAAAATTGGAATATATTACAAAACATAACTAACACTTTAAGCCATTTTTTCCAGATCCATGCACCCCCCACAATTTGTCCGCCTCTGTGAACTGTGATATGAGAATTGTTTCCCTCAGCTGGGATGGCAGAAATGGGACAAATGTGTACATGGTCTCTGCTGAGGCAGCGAACAGAACAACCAGCCTCACCACTAATGGTACCACAGCACACTTTTCTGACTTATCCTGTGGTCAGAACTACAGCCTGACAGTGGCACCTCACAGCCAGTACTGTCCAGGCACCACCGGCACTCCAGCCTCCATACAGACATGTAGGTCAAATGGCACTGATGAAGAATGTGTTAGCTTGTAAATACACAAAAAAGCTCAATCAGTTTTTGTCTTTCAGGGCCATGCCCCCCTGTGAGAATCTCTACCAGGCAGGACTGTCTCTCTGCCCTTGTGGAGGTGGCGTGGGAGGCCAGCAATGGGTCGGACTTCTACACAGCCACCATTCAGACCGGGGACGGCATCTCAAATGTGTGCATGTCAGACTCTAACCAATGCGGCATCCCCGGTCTCATCTGTGGCCGTAACTTCTCGGTGACAGTCACGGCATCCAACCAACAGTGTAAAATCAACTCCAGCGAAAGCACCAGTCTGCAGTCAGGTAAGATGTTGAAAGGCCACCGATACAAGTACATGCAAACAGATCAAAATAAGCCAAGAATTGTAAAAAGTGGTGAATTTCTGGTTGCCAATAGGTTTATCTACAGTATAGACTTTTACAAAAAAAAAAATTAAAACTACAGATATGTTTTAAACTTAAATCTACTTCCTGCAGTACCGTGTGCTCCCACAAACGTCTCCACGGTAACTAATGGCACCACCAACACTGCTCTGGTGTCGTGGTCTCCCAGTCTGGGTGCAGTACGGTACACAGTAACAGCACAAAGTAATCTAAACAATGTCAGCTGCCAGACCTCTGAAGTCACCTGTAACCTCGACACCCTCACGTGTGGCAACAGCTACTCTGTTCAAGTAGTTGCCATGGATGACAACTGCTCTAGTATCCCCAGCCAGGCTCAGATGGTTACTACAGGTAACGCCAGCACAGTCCATCCAAGACAGCCAAGCATCTGTTCAAACATTTCAACTGTAGTTTATTAACCACACTCTTCACACTTTTAGCTCCCTGCCCACCTCAGAATGTGAGCGTCAACGTCAGCTGTCCATCAAACGACATCAGCATCTCTTGGAACACCACGGGAGCAGCTGATCACTTCCTGGTTTCAGTAATTCCAGACAATGGGGGAGCCAGCGAGTCATGCAACACCACAAACACTGCCTGTTCCATCAGAAATGTGACCTGTGGACATACATTCAGTGTTCATGTCACATCTGTCAGAGGCAGCTCCCACAGCCAACACAGTCAGACCATCAGCATCCAATCAGGTACGACAGCTTAAAAACCATCCTTGCACGAGCCCTTCCATGATCAATGACTTGAAACTCCATTTTTACTTTGTAGCTCCATGCCAGCCTCCAGGAATCACGGGTCGCCTTGATTGTGTCACCAACTCTGCTTGGATATCATGGGATGCTGCTGCAGGGGCGGACAGCTACTTTGTTACAGCTGTAGGAGCAGAAGGGTCCAGAGCCAACTGCAGCACTTCCTCCAATACTACCTGTGAGGTGGAAGACCTGGCATGTGGCGTACTGTATAATTTCAGCGTTGTTGCTAAAAACAGCAATTGTGAGAGTCAGTCCAGTGAAACCATCACCTTGGAGACAGGTAACAGACTTTTGACCTTATATATAAGCAGTTAACAAAAGGAAACCAGGCATGTGGCAGTGACCTTTACTGAACCTGTCTCTTCTACAGCACCTTGCTCCCTCTCTGGAGTCACTGCGGTCTCTCAGTGTCACAATTCCACCATCCTCGTCATGTGGGATGTGATGGAAGGCGGTGAGGGAAACACTGTGTACTCAGCCACAGCCGAAGCCAGGGACCGCACCTACCTATCGTGCAACATCACCGGCACGAGCTGCTACCTCTATGGAGCGCAGTGTGACTCCCGTTACAGCATCATAGTGTCTGCTTTGTCAGACCAGTGCAGCAATTTGAGGAGTCCACCGTACAGAATAAGCATGGGTGCGCTCAAAGTTTGTTTTCATTTCAATCATTTTTTCACTGGATTTATAACAAACTTACTGAAAAGATTTACACTAACTGCACTCTTTTTTAGAGCCGTGTCCACCTACAAATGTGGCAGCTCACACTTCCTGTGAAGAAGACAGTGCTTTGGTATCATGGAGCCCCTCTCCTGTGGCTGAAACATACCATGTTGTCGCTGTGGGTGAAGACGGACACAACCGCACTTGCAACTCTACCTCAACTAACTGCACCTTGTCTCAGCTCCTCTGCGAGCAGAAGTACAGGGTTTTTGTCACAGCCAGCCATGAGAACTGCACCAGCCAGGCCAGCAATAATCTTACAATCACTACAGGTATTTCTCCACATTTGCGATTGTAACCAATAACCCAGCATGACTGCATGATACCTGATTCAGCTGCTTAGTAATTTCGTCTCTACGCAGGCCCCTGCCAGCCAAATGGCCTAGCTGTTGAATACCACTGCCACAACCAGTCTGTCCTGTTGTCATGGACACGCAGGGAAAATGCTGTAGAATATTATGGTTATGCACAGAATGGAAATGGAAGCAAGTTGCTCTGTCAGAGCACAAGTACCACCTGCACAATCCATGGTCTCGATTGTGGAGCAGCCTATAATTTCTCTGTCCAAGCATCAGACGGGGTCTGCAACAGCTCATTCAGTCAGCCATTGCTAAAAACAACAAGTAGGTACATTTTAGAGCTCAGCACTTATAGAACCTTTGCATCACAACAGGATAAATACCTTTTTCGCCATCAGTCCCCTGTCCTCCAGACACCGTCGAGCTGCAGCTGCTGCCTATGCAGATGGAGATCCAGGTGCTGCGCTTTGAGTGGATGGAGGTCAACTGCAATAATACCCAGTACCTGCTGAAGTTAACAGGAAGTTTGTTGGGAGACAGCCAAGCGCAGTTCGACCTCTCGTCCTACTGGACGAGCACGACCTACTATGAGATCCCTCTGCCTTGTGGTTCATCCTACACTGCTACAGTGGAAAGCAGAAATGCAGCTGGTACCAGTGACCCATCTGTCGCTCTCACTGGAAATACAGGTACAGTGCACTTCACATTCATGGACTTTTTAAAATTTGTGTTTCAGGTGCTTTTATTACTTCTTTGTCTGGTTTCAGCTCCTTGTCCACCAACAGAAGTGGTTTTCAGCGGAAACAGCACCTCTGCCACAGTTTCGTGGAACACATCTGTTTTTGCCACCACATATACAGTATATGATAACAGTGTTACACCCAGGCAGCAGCTATGTAGCACCGCATCATTCTCCTGTTCTCTGTTCAACGTTGCCTCCACCAACCTGGTGATGACAGCCAGCAACGCAGCTGGAGAGAGTGAAGCTACTAATGTCACAATTGGTAGGAATTTTGTGTGTGTGTGTGTGTGTGTGTGTGTGTGTGTGTGTGTGTGTGTGTGTGTGTGTGTGTGTGAGAGAGAGGGGGGGGGGAGAGAATAAGGTGGCAAGTAAAACCTTTTTTTTCATTTTCTTAACTGAATGTGTTTTTCTTTAGCAGCAAGACTACAGCGCAAAAGAAGAGATCTCACTAAACAAACATTACATAACGGTAAGTTTGCATTTATAACATTAAAGAATTTTAAGCACTTAAATAATAACAGAGATGCTGTTATCCAATAGATTTGAATAAGTGTCACCGACATCTAATCTAAGCATTGTTGGCAATAAAGTAATAACATTGATTATTAATTATTGACATTTTGTCAATTTAATTGGTAAACGCAGCATGTAAAGCTACTTTCATTTTATAGAGATATAATCAAGGTAATAAACGTTTGAGATATAAATCACCGCAGTGAAATGTGTTTATGAATGGATACTTCACATAAATTAGAGATTACCAGCTTCCGGTCATCTTAGACTTACTTCCGGTAAAAGCGCCTCCCCTTTCCATAGCGGAAGCGATTATTGGGAATATCGGTCTTTCCCTAGAAAATCATCATTAAGCATTTAACACTGGACCTAAAAGAGCTGTATGCTTCTTTTTCTTTCTTTTTACCCAACAGAGGCCCACTCTACTCTGACGGTGAATGTTACTCGCGTCACATCGACATTCATTTACCTGGAGTGGTTTCCGGCGGATGAAGACGCCACTTACACGGTGATTATTAAGAAACAAGACGGCCCAATGGCCGAGACTGAACCTCGGAAACTCACCGTGATCGGCAGCAAAATCTTTGTGATGGATCTGAGCCCGAAGTCGGCCTATTGCTTGAGTGTGTCCACGGGTGTTGAACCTGAATCAGAGCCTGTGTGTGTGCAAACAGCATCGGAGTCACACAGCCATTAGAGGGCTGCAAACATCTGCCTTCACATTTAAATAAACACTTACATCTTAAAATGCTGCAGCAATTTGGGTTTGGAACCTTGGATGTTTTTTGTAATGTTCTTTCCTACTGATCTGGCTTGAGTCTGTTCAATATTTCAATTAAATGTCTTCTTAAAGGATGTTATTTTCAATCATTTATTTGGTTGAGGGCCTTTTTTTACCTCTTCACTTTTTATAACTGACCTGTAAATGATGATTATCAAATATATGAGGCTTTCAATACATGCTGCAATTTCTAAATGTTAAATTGTTGACATTTTTCTGATTAAATTCTAATTAAACTATTTCCAGAAGCATTTTTTCCATCAAGTTTTTTTTTGTAAAAGTATTTTATTAGAAAAAAATGCAACAGGGCAGTAATTTCAACACAAGCAGTTGGTATGATTAAAAATTACCATTTGCAACCTGTCCTTTCGAGGTTTAAAACTGCCGACTGTCTACACATGACCATGGTGCAAGTCACTCTTGCTCTGCTTCACTTTTACGCCAGAACGTTACAAACATCGACACGTTTAATCACAGCTAACAAAGAGGCATAAATATAGAGGAAAACCTTCACATACACGCCAATATTGGTCAGATTTGGAAAAATAACTGGGCTGTTCTAAAGCCCAAAATAACACATTCTTTATAAATTACATTTTTAAACAAGATGGCTTTTAGCTGACTGACTTGTGACCACTCATGTGTAGACAGCCTGTGAGATTATGTACAACCCCACAAGTGGGGCAAAACTATGAGCCATAGAAAATTAAAATGCCATTTCTGCCACTTTTTCTTTAAATTTCAAGTGAATGCTAACAATCTAACTGGGAGTGGGAAAAGGCAGAAAAATAATCAAAGCAAAATAACATTATGAACGACGTAGCGCCCGTGTGCTGACTTTAATTTTAGCACTGATGGACAGCTGCAGGAGAAATGAGGAAGGATGAAATGAGTAGAAATGTTGCAGAAACCGCCTTTTTACTCGGGGCTTCGACTCTTTCGGCGTTCGCTGTGTTTACTGTGGTCGTTGCTGGACTCTCGTTGGTGGTGGCTCCTCTCTTTGCTGCGGCTCCTTTTGTGGGATCGCTGCTCTCCGTCTCTCTCTCTATCTCTGCTGCGGCTGCGATCTCGCTTCCTGCTTTTCTCCTCTCCGCTGCCTTTATGCTTCCTGTCCCTGCTTCGACTCCGGCTTGACCTCTTGGCCTTCCTCTCGTCCCTGTGCCTGTCCTCTTTGTGTTTTCTGTCGTCAGATTCTCCCCTGCTCTTCTTGTCCCTGGACCTCTCTCTCTCTGTGCCCCTGTCTTTATGATGCTCCCTCTCCTTCCTCTTGTTCCTGTCATCGCCGCCGTCTCTTTCTTTGTCTCTACGCTCGCTCTTTCGGTCTCGGCTGCTGCTTCGGCTTTTTCTGCGCTCTCTCCGCTCTTGGTTCCTGTCTGCACTGCGCGACCGCCTCCGGTCTCTGTCGCCTCGGTCCCCTCTGTCCCTATCTCGATCCCTGCCTTCCCTCTCTTTCCTCTGACGATCACGCTCCCTCTCCAGCTCACGGTCAAAGCTGGGCCCGTGGCGTTCTTTCTCTTGATGGTGACTCCTGCTTCTCGACCGCCTGGGTGACCGCCGAGGACTCGGCGTCCGTCTGGGTGTCCTGCCAAAAACATTACGAGGAATCATGAGAGTAAAGGACGTATGAATAGTTTAGGGTCTTAAATAACAGGTAACAAAGAAGCAATATGGTCCACACATGAAAATTTGTGAAGATGATAAAATTTCAATGTGTTTAAACATGTTGAAAAAAACAAAACAAACCTCAATCCACTGCATCAATATGCATTACCTGGAGTGCCGTCGCTCTGCTTGCCTCCCAGTCTCCGTGTTCTCGGGTTCTGCCTCCTCCTGCACCTCCTTCTGGACCACCTTCCGAGGCCTGGCCTTCATCTGCTGGTCAATGCTCTTCTGTACTGGGACTGGGATACGGGGGAACAAAGTGGAGAACCACTCTAATTTGGTCAGAAAGGAGCGCAGCATCTCTCCAACCGTCATGACACAACCGCCTCCTGCCTTCACGTCAAGCTCCTAAAGGAAACGAAAAAAAGAGTCAAACGGAATATTAGCACAAGTAATTCTGAGGGTTTTTTATTTTTTGAGCAAAAATTATTTTGTGATGACCAAACACTGAACCTTCACCTCTGTTCATCTAGCTTAATCTCTCTAATCAACATATCTGCCTGTATAGATCATAGTGGAAATTACCGGTAAGCTTCAAATATCAAAGAAATGGCCACATCTAAACTGCCAATTCCTGGGGTCTGTCATTAGCCTGAATTGCAATTATGAAGAAGAAACTCCATAAGGATTTGAAAACTTTTAAAATGTAGAGAGCATTAAAGAAAGGGAAGCGGCTCCAAACAGACCACAGGAAAAAAGAAAATGCTCACTGACTAAATAAAGACTGTAGCAGGCATTGGGTGCAGACCAGTTGAGGGTTTTTAATTCATAGGATAGAGAACAGCCACTTTGCACTCACACACGCAAACCAACAGTGTTGAGATACAATATCCAATTCACTGCTGCACATTGGGCATCTAAAGAAAAAAACAGGGGAATTAACCAGTTGGGTAGGATTTCAAATTATCAATTCAAATATAATGCAACAAAACATCAAGACGAGGCCTGGTTGCACACCAGTGGGTCGAATTATACCTTAAATGTGAAAGGAATGTCGTAAAATTTATGGGTGTGTCTAAAATATTCAAATAGCTGATCCCAAATTTAGTAGGTGCAACAAGTCCTGAAAATCTGAGCATGCTTTAACATTACACGTAGTCTGAAAGATTTACTCAGCATCATACATGGTACTTACCCTTAACAAATTCGGCAGCACAGCAGTGAGAAAGCAACCTAACTACTCAAGCTCCAAGAACAAAAACCAGGCAATTAAGCCAAATGAATGCAAAGGTGAAAAATCAGCTATCAGCATCACAATCATGGGAAGCGGCTTTTGATATGTAGCGTGTAAATGTGAATTCAATTGGGATAAAGAAGAAAATATGAAATTATTACCAGGGATGACATACCTCGTCATCATCCAGGAAACCATCGTACCATTCTAATAAGTCTGGAGGAGGCTGTGTGTATCTGAGACAAAAGAGATCACAATGTTAGCGCTCACTGGCAGTGTTTAAGTCAATATTGATAAGTGGGTGACATTCCCGAATAGGAAGAAACCTATAGACTGGAAGCCGGCTATACCTTATGTACATGAAGCCAAGTGCTCTAATGTAGGGAGAATCCGTGTGGGTGATCAGACCCATCAGCTGCTTGCGAGTCAGCTTGAGTGTAAACAGTTTATACAGCAGACAAAAGGCAGTTGACACAATGCCACCAGTCCCGACTCCTCGTACCTACGTGAGACAATGCGGAACACATTACTGCACACTATACGAGAGCTGCTGCACAACACAACCTGCGAGTTGTTTTAAGATACACCAAGTCCCGCCATATGTATAAGTGCCTATGCAAATTCCAAACAATAAGTGAACTATAAAGGGGTTAATACGGGGAATATAAAAGGCACGTACTTCCCACTTACCCCTCCGCACATTCCAGTCTGGCCCGCAGTCTTCCTACTTCCTTTTTCCCATGGCTCGACGTGAGTCACCTGTAACCCAGCACAGAGCAACCATCACTCGGACACACACGTTCACATTCTCTGCGATTGGACATTTAATGGGCTGCGAAAATGGTTCCGGTCGAAACCAATAATTCATCTTAAAAGTCAACAGACTGTTTCGACGCATGTCACATTTCTTGAGGGGTTTTATTGTGGCAAATTCAATTGCGGTGAAGTAACGACTGCTTCGGTGCAAGGCATCATTAGCTTAGCATTCAAGTTGATTGGGAAAAAAAACACTTTGAAAGGCCTTGGTGTTATTATTGTGAAACGATGGCACAAATAATAAAGATATACACGAAACTAGGGTAGTGGCGATGTACTTCATTTGCCGCAGTACATTACAGTCGTTGTAGCTGTAGCTTGATTGGACTATAGCCACAATGATTACCTAACTGGCATGCGGCGTTTTCGAACGATACCTTGAAGTAGATTTCATCCACAACCTCGTGGTAGGTCTTGAGTTCATATAGCTGCACTTTGAAATACGGCGAAGACAGCACATTCGTAAGTATCATTGGATTGAGGTTCATAGTCTTTTCGTTGCCCCACAGGGGCAATACATTTCCATGTTTTCCCGTTGCAGGCTTGCTTACGGCCTGCGTTGCTAGCTGGTTAGCCATGTTAGCCGAGTCCCACGCCGCCGAGCTTTCTTTCCGTTGAACGTATTTCTAATTATAAATCCATTAAAGATAACCGGTTATGAGTCGATATAAAGCAGTTTCGTCTCTTTAGATGCCGCTGATTTGCGATGTAAAATGGTTATATTAACTTCCCGCCGTCGTCGTATGCTAAGCGTTGAACGAGTCAAGGAAGAACCGGAACTGTAAGGTCTGTGGTGCAGTGGGACTGCTGCCGTAAAGCCTGATATAGCACGATAGTGTATCCGTTGGTTTTCAAAATAAAAGCCCCCAAATCGTTCAAATTCTGGATACATTTCTAAATTAGTTATCCAATGTTAATACCCTTATACAATTTTCAAATTTAGAACTCACTTTACTTTCCCTTATTTTATTTAAAATTCCTCCACATTTATTAGGGAATAGTGAAATGAAAGGAGACACAGAAAGAACAACTCAGAATCGACTTTTTTAACTTAGTAATTTACTTAGGTACATTATTAACATTTCCATCAATACAGTGAACCTTTGCTACGTTAATAATACCCATAAATACAAGCTTAATGTAATTTGTTTTTAAAATGACAGATAAATTATATATACATGCACATTTGTTCTAGCAATAAGACCTTGAACATACACAAAAAACCCTTGAAGTCCTCCTCCTTCACGTCCCGGTGAGCAGAGGTCTGTATCTT
This sequence comes from Takifugu flavidus, assembly GCF_003711565.1. Classification (NCBI taxonomy): domain Eukaryota; kingdom Metazoa; phylum Chordata; class Actinopteri; order Tetraodontiformes; family Tetraodontidae; genus Takifugu; species Takifugu flavidus. The sequence continues at coordinate 113,807 of NC_079534.1, forward strand.
GATAGAGCCATAACAATAAAATCCACCGTGTTTAATTAATATTTTGCTTTACACTTTGGGGAATAGACACCTCAAGTACTTACAGAATAATAAAAATAGTGATCATATAAATGTTAAAACACTTATTAAATTTTCAAACAACACAGATAAACACTGTATAAATAGCTCAAATGTCTCTGAGATTGACTGCAGTTTGGATGGTAACTTCTTACTTTGTAGTTTTAATTTCAAAAACTGGCCAGTTTACCTGTTACCTTGGTCACCAAATTGTCAAATAACAAACTGTCATCATTACCACTAGGTGGTTTTGCTGAGTGTAGGTCCAGTGCAGAGGGAGTGTTAAGAGCGTAATTAAAGCTCCAGGATGGGAAAATAGTGGCTGTGCCTCCCCTCAGGCTGGTGTCCAGCACCAGTGTAATTTAACACCCAATCCGCCAGGCAGACGTTTCCAAGATTCTAGCTCTCGATCACCACCTGCTCAAAGGGCCCGGCTCTGACCCTGAAAGAGAAATGACACGTAGTGTCGTATGAGCGGGAACAAGGGCGGTCATCAGATCCTGGAGAACACCTTCTAAAGCTGAACTAATCTGAACTTGATCAGTGGTGATCCGCTTGGAAAGAATTATTCCATTACATTTCAACTCAGTATATCAGTAACAAGTTTATATGTCATAAATTCCTGGTGTGGCAGCGCCCACAATCCACCGTTACATAATCACACCCACCTCGCGTACTGACTCCCCAAGGCCGTGCTCCCACCAGGACCTACAAACAAGCTGAGCCCCTCCTCTGCAGCAACATACACACAACAGACATAAAGAACAGTGTCAGTCACCTTGCAGTTTCACACTTTCTAGAGTATCTAAAAATAAAGGACAATTATTAGGACACATAGCAAAGTCATAAACATCTAATTATCAAATGGCTTGAATTGCAACACCTCGCAGCAAGCACGCAACCTTCCATGGATAAGGAATACACACCCTCCATACTGGAGTCCAGGACGCCATGGCTGAAGTCCTGGCTCTGCATGATTTTCTCGATGATGTCATCGGCGTCCACCCGAGTGGCGTTCACTCTCTTCAGCTGATTTTCCATTGAATTCTGCTTCATTGGGGTTCTGAAAGCAGTGCAGAAACGGCAGAATATTACACTAATTGTGACAAATGTCAGCATTTTTTTACAGACTCTACAGCCTGTGTGTGTGTTACCTGGGATGTTTAGTAGGGGTTGAGGGCCGTTCAGTCGCCGAGATGGTGGGAGGGGTCCTGCTCTCCCTCTCTCCCCTCTCCGCTTGCTGATCGCCGTGTTCCAAGATGCTGCCGATGCCGGTGGAGGCGGACCCTGCCGAGACGCTGCGTCTGTGGCCTAGATCCGTCAGACTGGAGTGGTGGGAGCTATAACCTGCAGCACAGGCAAGCGAAGGAGAGTGTGAAGCAGCTGTTCGATGCTTGTGTGATGGGAATGGCGGCTTCCTTGGCACCTGAGATTTTGGACTTCTGACTTGCGTAGCTGGGTGTTCTAGAGTGACCATAGGCTACCAGCTCCTCTGGGACTGATATCGACTTTCCTGCAGTGTCTGATGACAGAAACACAAGTGACAGAAGTTAACTATACAAGAAAATAACAAAACTGCAGTTAAAATAGTAAAGCTGTTGTGGTTTTAGTGGGACGTTTTGCCACTGTGATATGTAGCGACAACAAACGTTGTGTGCGTATACCAGCGAGTAAGCGGGATATGTGAAAATTCCCTCCTTTTCTGTCTTCGAGGAGAAGTTCCGCCTCAGACTGCGGACTTAATAGGGTCATGGCTGTAGACGGGGGCCTATGGGGGCACAACGGGCTGGTGTTAGTGACGAGTGGTGCCGTCTGATTATGACATTTTCGTTAGAAAATACAGAAGACCAAAAGAATAACAATGAGATGATGAGGCTGGACGCACAGAACTGGTTCGGGATTTAGACCCAACACCTGTAATTTAATCCATCAAACCAAAAGAACCAGATCGTTTCCAGCTCCCAGCTCCAGAGGGATGAGACATTTCCATGAAACTCCCTCACGTGTACAATGAGTAACACCGTGGGATGAGTGACTCAGTGATCTTTCAGTTGACAATTGAACCGTCTCCAAGGCAGCAGTGGGCTTGTTATTACACAAACAGGGTAAGTAAGACGTCTACACAGAATTTGCCAGAAGTCGATTGCGTCACATTTTTGTTGAAAACCGGTTGGCCCACGACGTGGGTCTCGCAGCCTGAGCTGGGTTGGAGTCATACGTGGGCGAGATTTTAAAGGTCAAACCGAACACGTTTTCAAAACGATAATGGTGTCAAACGTCACAAGCACAGGTCCCCTCTGTTTCAGTCAGTTTTAAACTAAACGCCACACTGCGAGTTTAAAAGCAACTATCGGACCGAGTAATGAGAGCGTGAACGGATCCCTTACGTTTTGAAGCAGGGGTCTCCAGACATGAGCTGTGTGGTAATGACAACCTGCAACAGGAACGATAAGAATTGTCACTAAAACTCACAAACACCTTGACGTTTGGGGGAACCAGGGTTCCCCGAATGAAATGCACATTTAAATCTGACCCTTCCAAATGTATTTTGCGCATCATTCCTGCAAATCAAATAACATTTCATTATACAGTATGGTGCAGCCCCGCTCGCTCAGCTGAGCAGCATTTTCTGTTTTCATAGGCTCAAACATGTAAAATCTACTGTCATCGCCATTCAACTCTTCGACCCACAGAGAACAATGACTATGGGTGGGCTCAGGAAGTCGTGGCTGGAAATTAAATTAGCGCTAGCACCATGCAGACAGCACAAACCCCCTTTATATATCCCAACAGTGTCACACCTTCAGGATTGAGTTGTCCTGCCGGGTGTTTTTGGTGTCATAGCCTTCCAGGAGACAGCGCCGCGTGGTGCTGCCAGACCCAGCAAACTCAGACAGGTTCAAGTCAGCAAAGCCCAGCTGCAGAGGAACACAAGAAGGTTTGAACCATTGTAGTGGGACTTAAACTGGGATTTCCTGAATTCAGATTGCAGCTGGGTGAATGTTAACGTGCGTGCCTTCTGGGTTAACTCGTCTGAATTAATGCTTAACACACAGTCTGATTTACAGACCTTTAAATCAGTAACAAGACAACAAAGCAGAAAGATAAACATCCTTATTGGCACATGTCCACTTGATGAGAATGCTCTTTTTTCTGATTGGGTTCTGCACGCAAAAGCCAGTAAACAAAAGAAAAAGTCACCTTCGCAAAAGACTTTCCACCTTTTAGCTCCTAAAATGACAAAAGCAGAACATTGGGGGTGAACAATTGTTTGTGGCCCGCTGCACAAAGCTTTTATGACATGATTAAAGGTTTGGGTGTGAAAACACACAGCTACATATTAACTGTCCTCCCGGTTACCTTTAAAACATCTTACCTTACGCACAGACACGCGGCACACACAGGGGTCCAATACGCCCGTGCCTGCACTGGCGCTCATTTTACAGATGAATGAGAACCTCTTCTTCCAGTGGACACAGTGGAGATGGACCGGCTGCCTTTAGAAGGAAGCAAACAGCTCTTTACTCAAGAGGGTGAACACCAACACATCGTTTCTGGATTTCTAAATGTTTTACAAAGTTCAAGAAGGTGAAAAATTAACTTTGTTCCGTTCAATGAAGCTGAGTCAATTCATTATATGTTGACACAAAGATGTGAGGTTAGAGCAGACAGGCTGTGTTTACCCTGTAGTTTTGAGGAACAGGCAGTTGCCATAGTTGGTGTCCGCTATTTCCTATATGACTCATTTTGGTGCTACGAAAGGTTATAATGAGAGAGCCTGTAGGAATAGATCTGGAACATGTGGTTGCTCACGGAAACGGAAATAAAACGAGTTGGAACCACAACCTAAATATATTGAATGGCTCAGCATTTTCATCAACTCGTGGGCTGCAGGGGCCCGTGAAGTGAAAACAAAGTTTTAACGTCTAATTTTAGCTGTTTCAAACTGTGGCTATAAATATCTCCTCTTCTTACCGGGACGACTCTTGGGCAAAGCCCCCGTCCAGCAGCCGGACCTTACAGAACAGAACACCGTTTACGAACGGAACCGACGACAGCTCGTCCAAGTTGAAGTCCACTCGGAACTTGAATCTCTTCTTCTTGCTGAGGATGAAGGACATGATGCTGTCGCCGCTCGCTGCTGCCTGTTGCTGCTTGTTGTCGCTTGTTGTCGCTTGTTGCTGTCCGCAACAAAGTCTGCAGACACGACTCAAAGTTCAAATCTCCTCCTTCACACCCACTCAATGACCGCGGCGATGACGTCAGCGGCGTTCGGGCCGTCGATTGGCTTCCGGAGCTGCACGTAAATACGGAATTCGGGATCGCAAAGAAGCATTATTATTATTATCATGTTAATTAAGACAAAAATGATTGATTTCAAGCTTCTGTTGTCAATAATTGATGTGCAAAGTATTGCAAAGTGCCACCTCTATATTTTAGTTTTGTTGAGGAGCCAACTTTGAATGAGGATTTTTCTTTTTCATTAATTTTATTATTTGACATGCAAGAAAACAATTTTCGACAGTTATCACCCATTTACATGCGTAGGGAGAATCGTCAGCGCTCTCAAGATTAAGAAAACCTTTAACCTCGGCAGCTGTCCAACATTTTTCAAGTGACACGAATTTCAGAACATTTCAGTGGTGGGTTGTAGCACACGTCTGGATGACAATAAATGAGGGGGGAGTAAGCTAAATTTAAGGCAAAAACAAAATCAAAAAGGGATTGAGGTGGACGATTGTTCCTTTAAAAAGCTGCTAAGAACAAAAAAATAAGCGATTTAGGCAAAATAATCCATACGTAGACAGCCCAAATCAGTTAAAGTCAAAGATATTTAGAAAACGATGTTTTAATTTAATTTAATTTAATAATTTTAATAGGATACTAAACGTTTTTCACAAGGAGAAAATAGATATTCTAAATACGCTAATGTCGCCCTCTAGCAGTAATCCTCGGAACTGCACCAACAGGATTGGGCTGCGCGTCTGTTTAAACATTACAACAAAAGATTCGATTTACTCTACGACGCACTTTCACGAATAAAAGAAGGATCACTAATGGAATTAGTGCAAAATGGGGTGACAATTTAAGCCGTAGTTGTTTAAACAGCGACTGTATTCGGGCGCATTTCCTGGTTCTACGCTGAAATCCAGCCGGTTACGTCGCCGCCGTCGCTCCACCCTCAGTTACTGCAGTTCACTGCGAAACGCCACGGAATTACCTCCGTGTGGGGGTTTCAGGGAAAAAAGAAAACAAGAAAAGCGAGATTCCTTCACGAATGCAACTGAACTGGGATTTAAGATGGATCAGTAGATTTGCAGGACGCTTGTGGACGCCGACCCGACACTGGTGCTAACATGTATCGGGCGCTACGGACGTTTTTGCTGCCCGGTGCCCGATGTTGGGATGCCGATAGTGAGAGGTCATACCAAGATTTATTTGAGAGGCTTGATACCAATAAAGATGGGAAGGTCGACGTGGCCGAGTTACGGGCTGGCCTCAAGGCAATGGGTATATTCCGCCTTGGAGCTGCACAGGTATCCCATACACACCTACATAGTTGCAGAACCTCGGTTGTCATGGAGGTCCTGCTGAGACCTGCAGGGCTCGGACATTGTGCATGCTGGAATGTCTTCAACAGTGTGATCGTGTGCGAGAGTGAGTGTCCGTCTCCAACACCGGAAGAGTCGAACAACCCCTCAGATTTTATCCTTCTAACTCCTGCAGAAAATCGTGTCCTCTGGAGACCAAAACAAGGATGGATGTCTGGACTTCAACGAGTTCTCCAAGTATCTGAAGGATCACGAGAAGAAGCTACGGCTGACTTTCAAGAGCCTGGACAGGAACAACGATGGTAGGAAACGTCAGTTTAAAAAAGAAAACCCCTCTCGCCTCGGCTGTGTTTGAATAATATTTGTATGTGTTGACAGGCCGCATCGATGCCTTGGAGATCCAGCAGTCCCTCGCAGAACTGGGAATAGACATCAGCCAAGAGAACGCCCAGAAAATACTGCAGAGGTTTGAGCTTCGGTCCAGAGTCTGGGCCATAAATCTATTATAATAATAACTGGAACCATTAGTTACCATGCTCTTGCGGGTGTGTCTTGTGTGTGCCCACGTGTGTGTATGACCCCAGCATGGACATTGACGGAACCATGATGGTTGACTGGAACGAGTGGAGAGAACATTTCCTGTTGTACCCAGCCCAGAGCCTGCAGGAGATCATACGCTACTGGAAGCACTCCTCGGTGAAGATCAAACAGACACACACAGACACACACACACACACACACACACACACACACACACATTCTTTAGACAAACAGAGATGTAACTGCAGCAGGATCAGCCCCGTGCTGCCTTTCCTGTTTGCATGCATATTATGAATATTCTCTTTAGTCTGTGTTTTGGCAGCAGCTTTAAATATCTTGAATATCTCTCCCAATTAGGTCAGGGCGGTAATCCCTACCCCTCCAACGGTAATGCAAATAAACATGTCGCTCACTGGTTTGATATTTACTGTTATGTACTGTTTAGACCTGGAGCAGCTGTGAATCGATGCCTTCGTAAAATCACCAGACGTGTTTATCTGAAACAAGCAGAGCGGCGGACAATAGTTCAGTCAGCTGAGTGATCAAGAATTAACAAGCTTCCTGATAAAGCCCCAGGACCTGGAGGCGGTGTTTGTTTGCTTGTCCGAGCAAACACCTCTTAAGACGGTTGCAGCTGACTTTTTACGACAGTGTTTGCACACAGCCCCAACTGCTGCATCAGTCTTAAAACAGACCACGAGAAGGGGAAGTGCGTCTGCGGCGCTGCGGTGAGCCTGACAACACCGTCCTGTCAGACTTAAGAAGCTGGATTCCCGTTGTTTCCAGGTGCTGGACATTGGCGACAGTCTCGCCATCCCAGATGAATTCACAGAGGAGGAAAAGAGCTCAGACCGCTGGTGGAAGCACTTGGTGGCGGGCGCAGCAGCGGGGGCTGTCAGTCGCACTGGCACCGCCCCTCTGGACAGGATGAAAGTCTTTATGCAGGTAAGACATTGTTTTATTGTCCCCTCCACTGGGAGTGATTTCATCCATTAATCTGTAAATCTACATTTGTGCTTCAGGTTCATTCATCCAAGAGTAACCGCATTAGCCTGGTGGGCGGCTTCAGGCAGATGATCGTGGAGGGAGGCCTGGGCTCGCTGTGGAGGGGCAACGGCATCAACGTGCTAAAGATCGCGCCTGAGACGGCCATCAAGTTCATGGCGTACGAGCAGGCAAGGGATTGTGTTAAAAAGTGTTTCACAGCAAGAATGACAGATAATTCTAATCTGTTTTTCCATGCTTGTCACTTCCTGCAGTATAAGAAGCTGTTGTCATCAAAGGGAGAGAAGATTCAGACACACCAGAGGTTCCTGGCTGGTTCTCTGGCTGGAGCCACAGCTCAGACCGCCATCTACCCAATGGAGGTAAGACGTGTGGCGACATCACCCAGATGAAAGCTTTAGAGAGGAGTTTAAGGAATTACAAGTTGAAATGTGTCACTCATCAGTTCTTTCATTCAGGTTTTAAAAACCAGACTGACCCTGAGGAAAACCGGCCAATATTCCGGAATGTTTGACTGTGCCAAGAAAATCCTAAAGAACGAAGGCGTTAAGGCCTTCTACAAGGGCTATGTTCCAAACTTAGTGGGCATCATTCCCTACGCTGGAATCGACCTGGCTGTTTATGAGGTCTGCAGCGTTTATCGCCTCATTCTACCTCAGATGTCCATGAATTGGAATGTGTGAACGTTTCGCTGCTTGTTTCTGCTGTCTCAGAGTTTGAAGGGCGCCTGGTTGTCGTACCACCCCAAAGACTCCGCCAACCCGGGCGTTATGGTGCTGGTGGGCTGCGGGACCGTCTCCAGTACCTGTGGCCAGCTGGCCAGCTACCCATTGGCTCTGGTGCGCACACGGATGCAGGCGCAAGGTAAATGTAACCGTTGAAATATTGAAAATACGGTGTTGACATCCAAGCATGAGGATTCGTGAGCAGCTTTGTCTCTGTCCACAGCCTCTCTGGACGCCTCCGTTCAGACCTCCATGACTGGCCTGATTAAAAAGATTTTAGCCAAAGACGGCTTTCTGGGACTCTACCGGGGCATCCTACCAAACTTCATGAAAGTCATTCCCGCTGTCAGCATCAGCTACGTGGTTTATGAGTACATGAAGACTGGTTTAGGAATTTCCAATTGATGTGAAAGAAACATTTTAAAATACTACTGAGAAAAGTGACCGCCAGCACAAGAGTCCAGTGGATAGAGAGCTGCATGAGTGGGTTATCTTTTAGTCTTATTTATTTATCATTTGTGATGAGCATGCTTTACTTTTCTTATCCCATACATTGTTGTTTTTTAAGACTGATACCAAAATGTTGGTTTGGTGGTTTTATGTAGCATGTGCAGGTTCGGTGCTCTACCTGAAGATGTAAACTTAACACACAAGCTTTACAATACAGGCTTTGTCAGACTTGAATGAATAATGACTTTTTATCACAGGAATACTGTCTGCATGATACACCCTCATCTTGTGCAATGTGACTCTCACTGACGCCACATTCTCTGTGTTATTTTGTCAATATTTACACGTGCCTTATAGCTGCTTGTGCAGTTAAATAGACGTGTTTTAATTTCAAATACAGTACAGTCTTATGTACTAGGTATTTACTTTTATGGTCCACAGAGGCAGCCTAATCCCTCATGTGAAAATACTGTTTTCACTGGTATTTTATGTTGTGTCATTTCATTTCATTACACCTCCACTCTCAAACACCCGCACCCACTGCAACATGACACTGTTTTATTTAAGGTTTTACTTCTGTGGAAATCCTTATCTTCCATGTAAGATGACAATCAGACTCTGGTGACGTCGATTTGTAACTGACCCGTACAAGGGTTCTAATGGCTGTGGGAAAAAAAAGAAATACAGAAGTTTAAAGTTGAGCTCTTCATTCTTTGGTGTTGTCAGGATACGGCGTGACAACAGCGCCATCCAGTGGCGAATACCAACGCCCACTTTAAAACATTATTTGTACATGAATGTGTTACCAGGCAGCACACCAGATTGTAAAAGTACTTACATCGTTGTAGACTGTGTGGCTTTTACAGAAATAATTGTAGAAAAACAATTCGGATCTATTAATATACATGTAACGTTTGCTTTGTTTACAGAACAGCTCTAGCGGGCAAACACGCACAAGTGTGTGTGTGTGTGTGTGTGTGTGTGTGTGTGTGTATTTGAGATGAGTGGGGGATACTTTTCAGTAATATCAGTGCAAACAGCTGCGTGGACCCTTAAATTTCTCAGCACTAACTCCTGAGTAAAGACAGCTTAATACAAACACTACTGGAGTAAAAAGAAAAAGCTTATGCATTTTCCTTCCGACAAATATAGAATGCAAATAAACATCAACACGAATGCATTGTATAAGACATTTTATATTGTACCTATTTAACTTTAGAATTCCAAAGAAAGTAGAGGGTGATTCTCTTAATGTGACATTCACTTTTCAAATATCATTCATCATTGTCTTTTAACGATTAAAACAGAGTGTTTAAGGGTTAAACAGAGTGGTCTAGTGCAAATTTGAAAAATAAGTCAAAAGTAAAGTTATTGCGCGTAGTGAAGTAAAAGTACTTCCAACTACAAAAGACTAAATAGTAGCATTTCAACGTATAGAATTCTAGCTACATCCCATTGTTGTCTAGAAAATTGTTGTCAGAGTCATAAATCATAGGAATCAAAGTTCACGAGAACTATCTATTTAGATGTGAAACGTTGCTCTGCCTTCTAATGATCATCACTACACGCAGACAAAAATATCATAATTTAACAAATGTTTTCTGTCTAAACATGCACATGAATTTGGAAGCGCGACTAATTTGGTCTTCGCCACTCACCGTAGTTTCGACACCATCGCGCTGCGGTTGTTGAAAAAGGTAAGTCCTTGTAAAGAAAAACTTTTATAACACCATGATTTGGAAGCAATGGTCATTATTAGAATCCCCGTTTAAACGTGGCGATTGTTTTTGTTCACGACTTTTTCAAGACGATTGATGTATGTAATAAGAACCGGGTTGCTACTTTAGCATTAGCTTAAGTAAAAGACAAACAGCAGCTATAAATATTCGGTGGAAGTAATCTGAGGTGGCCACAGCTGGCATTCAGGGCATTTTAGTAGGTTAAAGCTATTGAGTTTTACTGACTTACTCTTTTTATTCACTGTTAATGTCAAACAGTTATTTGAGGCCGAATATGAGTTGTTCGTTCTGTACTTGGTGGGCGTTAACATTAATGCTGTTTATGTGTGACAGAATGATTAGATTAAGGGTATTAAGTCTGTTTTTGTGGTCTGAGCCGATATCGAGATTTGCATCTATGTTGTAATGACTTGTTTAACCTTTGTGAAAAGTTCCTCACTGAAAGATTAGGAGGGCGTCAATCTTTTGTGTTTGCCCTGATGTGAAAGCCAGGACGCAACTGCATATTTTAGGCTCTATTTTAAGTTTTTCCACATTGTGGCAGATAGTCACATGTGCAGTCAGCCTTATCAACACTCATTATTTACTACCAGCCTCCACCTTCTCGTTCTGTGTTTGCATGCACTTAGCAGGAGCTGTCAAACTTTCCCAGTAATACTGTAAATAGAGAGGCATCATGGGGAATACAAGTGATAGGATGGCAGCAGATCGCCATGGAGCCAAGGCCCACCGCTCTGACAGCAGCGGTCACAAGGACCACGAACCCAGCAGCAAGATGGTGGACAGCACTGATGACCCCAACATCTTCAACACCCACTGGACAGAGTCCAAGGTGCTGCTGCAAACACACCTTTCCTAACACAGCCAATTTGAAAGAGCCCCTTGCTGAGACAATGCTGGGTTACATCTAGGCTTCTGGAGAGAAAGAATTCACCCCGGATCTGGATGATCTGGTAAAGACCGGTCCTCAGGCTCGACCCACGGTCATCCGTTGGGCTGGAGGGGGAAAGGAGGTCTACATATCTGGATCCTTTAATAACTGGAGCACAAAGATTCCCCTGAATAAAAGGTATATTATTTGGGTCGTATGTTTTAGATCAAATGTTAACTTTTGAATGCGTCTGATTGGATTTGCATGCAGATTACTTTTGAGAGAGAGAGCTCAGAATTCTATTAATCTTTTGATTTTATTTTTTCCCACTTTTCTTCAAAGCCACAATGACTTTGTTGCGATCCTGGACCTGCCTGAGGGAGAGCACCAGTATAAATTTTTTGTTGACGGACAGTGGGTCCATGATGTTTCAGAGGTGCGCTCGTTTAACATGTGTTTCAAGACTTATTGTTTCCCGTTGTTCATGTTTGTTTTAAGAGGCCTGTCAGTAATTTCAAACTCTTTTGTATTAATTACCATCTCCTTTTTAGCCAACTGTTACCAGTGAGTTGGGGACCATCAACAACCTGATCCAGGTGAAGAAGTCAGACTTTGAGGTGTTTGACGCGCTGCAGGTCGACTCTCTGGAATGCTCGGACACATCAGGTCAGTCACTTTTATAGTGTGACCGTTAATAAAAACTCTGGCTAAATGATCAATTGTGCTCTTGGCAGATCTGTCCAGTTCCCCTCCTGGTCCATACGGACAGGAGCAGTACATCTGCAGACCCGAGCAGCATCTCAAAGCCCCGCCCATCCTCCCTCCTCACCTCCTCCAAGTCATTCTCAACAAGGACACAAATATATCTGTGAGTGTCTTCTCCATGTCTACAGGTAAAATTTCCTCATGTCTAGATTTGTCTTTCTGATAAGATCCTCTGCTCTCCCTCCCTCTTTTGCTCTCCTTTTCCCTGCAGTGTGATCCTGCCCTGCTGCCTGAACCCAATCACGTCATGCTCAACCACCTTTATGCTCTTTCCATAAAGGTAAAGCTCAATACTAAACTTTATCCTAACCTAATCTTTATAAATGCCGTTAGCATCCAGCTTTACTGCTGTAGTGTTCAAACCCTGATGACATCATTTTGCCTGTGTTGTTTTTGCAGGATGGAGTGATGGTGCTGAGCGCCACACACAGATACAAGAAGAAATACGTCACCTCTCTGCTTTACAAGCCTATTTAAACCTCCAGGGGCACAGTAGTGCTTTTAGTAAAGCAGCATGTTTGCATCCTGCTGTATCTATTTGGTTTGTTTTGTATCTTATTGATCACATTTTGCCAAAAGTTGCACTGAAACAAGTTCACGGGCGAGCGAACGGCCAGTGGATGTGGATTGTGGCGCGGCTTGTTACGCTTGTCCACGGGGCTTTGAACCCAAATGTTGAACTTGGTGGCTTCAGATGGTGGGTGACCCAGTGTGGCTTTTTATCTGCACCAGACGGCTTATAGACTCACTCGCTGTGTGCGTTCAAGTGTTTGCTGCACCTTGTGATTACCTACGTGTGTCAAAACAGGACATCCTCTTGCACTGTGGGTTTTTTTGCATGTCAACGCTGTGCTGTTACGTCCTCTTTAAACTGAATGAATTATGTGGTGGCATTTGTATAAAGCTTAAAGATGGAGGTACTGATGAGAACAACAAAGTGCAATAACTGAGGTAATCTGCAAAAGGTCACAGTGAAAGAGAAGTGCCTATTAAGTACAATACAACACCTAAAGGCCAGTTGAGTTAATGTTAAGGTCAGAAAGCAGTGCTTATGTTTCACACTACACTTGCTCGCCCCCTGGTGGCTGAATGCAGTAACACAATAGCGCACTTGGACCTAACTAAGAACAAAAAAAAAACACTCCTTCAATTGTTTCAACAGTGTTTTCTGTGTCAATAACTTATTTTTTGTTTTACCCTCGCATTTCATTTCAGCCCAGTGGGAGGAAACGTCCTCCATCTTTATCCACATCAATGCGTTTCAACAAGATCTGCCCGCAAGAGGCCGGGCTTTTACCTTTTACCCTGACTGAATATTGCAAGCACTTTAGCGTCGTGGTAAGCTTTTAACAATGCAGCCACTGTTGTACTGGAGTTTCTGTGGGCCATAGAGCTGAATTAGTGCCATGTTTGAGGTCAGTCTGTCAAATACTTGGGCAAGTGTGTGGAGACTAGATTCATCACGTTGCTTAGTGTTTGTTGAATCTTCTACACACAAACACACACCCAAATGTGATTGCAGGCACTTTTCAGATGAACATAAAGGGCTGTGCTGATTTATAGACCACCAGGCGGCTGAATAAGATGATCAAACCAGTATTTATGTATCTTGCGCTGTTTGTCATATGCATTTACTGCTGGGTACCCTACACACGTGCAGTCTTTTCACAAGTCCAACTCGTACTCGGCTATAGAGGCTAAAGCATTTTGTGGGTATGGAAGTGTTCTGTTAATGCCATGTGGTGTTTTAAAGCTTCAACCAAAACTTGAATTTTACAACATGAATGTTTTTAAGTGCTTTGCATATCCAGTGTGTCGATTCACTGTACAAGGTTTTACTTGTTTGCAAATAAAGAGAGGAAACACTGGTCCCAAATCCTGTTTTTCTTTTCCTTTTTTTGGTTTGAGAAGCTGCTACAGTGTAAATGCACGTGCGTAGGGCTGCAAGATGTGAGGGAATTTTTTACGAACAATGAAAAAACCCAACATGAAATACAAAATACAATCTCACAGAAGCTTTTAAAGCACTTTATTCAGTCTTTCTCACACTCTTTCAGTAATACTTCCAGCACAGCACACCTTTAACTGTCATCAGAGACAGGATCCATATATGTCCTGAATCGGCATTCTAGTTGATTACGCACTGCTTTCCCATCACGTCAAATGGCTTTATTTACATATGCATATACAGTATCAGGCTATAACTCCTCGCTCAACAAACAATTAAAAGGCTTTGTTTACACTCTAAGGTGCTCGGTGGGTACATTCCACAATCTTTGCATTCGTTAGACTAGTCTCCCAAAAAAAATCTAAACTTCAATCAGAATTTGATGACATACTTGGCTACTTTCAGAGGCCTTGAGTGCAAGCAAAACCTGATTCAGCACATCGAAGCCGATGCGGCTTTAGTATGAAGCTGCTTCTACCGGTGAGAGCTGATTAAAGGAGCTTCCACACTAAATTTAATGCAAGCGAAGCAACAGAGCTTTGTTACAGGTGAACAAGAAGTGGATAAAGAGTCAAACCCGAGGATGCGGTTTGAGATTTCACCTGCGTCTATTGGAGTTGAAGTTGACGCAGCATCTTACAGCGCGGTGAACGTAGCGACTCGAATAATTAGCTTCAGATACTGATGGCTATTGCACGGCTACCCAGAAAATCAACTTTGCAAACTTTGGAGGTGTGTTTACACGTTCTCTCTCACACACACACGCGTGCACATATACAAGAGGCTCCTTCAGAGAAACGCAAGAATATTTACAGCATAAAATGGCAAATATACAGCAAGAAACACAAGGTGAACCTAAAAGAGAGCAAGACCCAGTAGCATGCCAAAGTTTGTATCATCTCTAAGAATTTAGTCTAAACTGACATGGGAATGCAAATATGGCCCAAACTAAAAGAAATGAGAGAGAATAGCATGTGGCCTTGCAACTAACATTTAGTTTTGGTCCAAAAAGATTAAAAAGAGCTGAATTTCCACTGCAGCTCTCTGTGGTTCTGCCACAAAAAGTCACCCAGTCTGATCCATGCAGAGTTCCCCAATAAGGCAAGAAACTGAAGATTTCAAACTTTGGCAAGTATTGGCGTTCCCTCATTCTGTGGCTTGGATTTTAACATTTACAACTGCTGCCATGCATCAACACTTCAGAGTAAAACATACAATCAGTGACCGTGTCATTAGTGTGAACAATACTAGTGAGAATAATAATCCAGTGTCAAGCAATGAAATAATCATGACCTGCTGCAGCATGAAAAACCTTATTGCACATGCTCGTATGAGAACTCCCGCAGAGGAGCTTGAATACGCGTGTTTTCTAAACTGGTTTCAGCAGATTACGTTGTTATTAACATATTCTGAGGTCTCAGAATCACTGATCACAGAACCTTAACTTCAGCAGGAAGATGCTAAAAAGCACCAGCGGGCACAAAAGATGGAGGGAAGTGCTGCCTGATAACAGCAGATTCATGCCCCCTCTCTCTTCAACGGTGCTGTGAAACACCTGTAGGCATTACTGTTCTTTGCATTGTATTTGCGATTGTTTTTTTTTAAAGCGCCATGAGGCGTAAACTCTGAATTCGTGTGGCAGCTAACATCGAGGATGTCTAAGTGAGGCTTTTTCCCGCAGAATTCCTCTCACATTCCACAATATAACATGCTTGAACATCTCATCTGTCCACCAGCTGTCTGGATCCAGGACCAGGATGCTTTTAGATACACGTCTGGGCGAGCACCCTCGCCCCGTTCCAGCAGCGGGACTACCTTTCCTGAAACCATCAGAGGCACGTGACACACCCTTTCTTCTGTCGTACATGCGATGGAGGCAAACTGCTGACGGCATCACTCGAGGGCGCGAGTGCGCGTAGTGGGAGGGGCTAAGAGTGACAGGAAGTTGGGGAGGAGGGAGGGTATGGAAGACCTCTGGAGGCCTGATAGAGGTGAAGTCAGGGGGGATGGGCAAAGGCTTTTGCGGAGGGTCTGGTGGCGGTGGAGGTCAGAGGTGACGGTGCTGAGGCTGGTTCTTCTCAAGTCTAAAGCAGGCATTGGCTGCTGCGCTTCCTGGCGGCAACGCGTGGACTGGCCGCAGCCCCAGAGGCAGCGCTGGGCTTCAGGAAACTGCGATCAACAGGCCGCCCTCTGCCAACACGTCCTGGTTCCTCAGCTAGATTTTGAGACACAGCCATACACAAGTCGTCATTCTACCCCTTCTTACCAATATTCTGGATTAAAATCAATAACTGCAAGGAATAAAATGTTGGCTTTTTTGGTAAGGAGCGGAATCACATCAGAAGTTAGAACCAGTTCAGATTTGTAGAAAGTCCTCAGCCTCCTAAATGATGCACAACTTAATAATGCAGGTGTAATTAATGCTGAAATATTCCTTTTAAACAATAAATCACACTTCATGATGGTGCTGCTAAGCTAACAAAGAGGTTTGTTTACCTGCAGATGTCACCTGCAGGATTAAAGACATGTCCACCAATAATTCACATCAAAATACTAACTTAGTACAAAATAACGATGTTAACTCGTACACGGCTGAATGAATGAATGAATGGTGACTAAATGTTGTCTCTTTTGGGATGTTGATGGAAAGGAATCGAACTCTGACATCAACAAGCAAACGCGTGCAGTTGTGATGACAACCAAAGTTTTTTTAACCATGAAAAGCTGAGTGGATGATTAGCACATAAGTTATGGTGTTACCCCAATCCTCCGTTGCTCTCACACAAGCACATTTTGTCTCTGCCATTTGTTTCTGTCAATCATGTGTATTAAAACACTGCAGCATCAACACACTTGTAAAAACATGCACTATTTGGTTGCTATGACACCAGCCGTTGGACCTGAAGCTATAATTGAACACGCATGAAAACACGATTGCTGGTCGTCGTTCTACGAATAAATGTCTTTGATGTAAAAACAGTTAAAATTCAAACCCTGATACTTCTGTGCTACCTTGATACTTTATCATACTGCCTCTCTGAAACTTCACCTCCTTTTTAAGGTCAAAACATTAAATTCACTGACTCAGCATGTAGCGCTTGTCAATGTAAATAACTGAAGAAGCACTTTAATGCCTCTAACTATACATTAATATCACATGAAGGATGGTGGCGCAGGGATGTTAGCATGGTTCAGAAAAAAAAGCTTATCCACGAGGCACCAGGGCCAGTCCCGGTCTCACATTTAGGTTCACACATGCATCTGAAGCGGGCGAGAGAACATGCAGATCAGCTGAGAACAAGAGAAGCACTGAGACGGCCTCCGGCTACAAATGTCACGCGGTGTCAGATGATTACCGGCATAAGGAGAGGAAGAGGAGGAGGAGGAGGAGGGGCTTAAAGAGGAAAGTCTCTGCTCATTCTTCTAAAGAGAGGGACAGGGGGATGGACAGGAGAGGAGAAACAAATGCACAACAAACAAGTGATGACATCAGTCAGGAAGGGACACCAGAGTCACGACAACACCTAATAATGGAACACATATTATCCACACATTTGCTGTACACACAGAGCTTCTCAGGTTTACTCAGTGAGTCCGCATACCTCTAAATTAGTCCTGGCTTTCTTCAGCACGTCACGAGTCCTCGACACTGCAGAGAACCACAGAGATGGCGGCTGCAGTTGCGCTCTCACGTCAAGAGTGTACACACGTTCTGCAAGGCGCTAACACCTACGCTGGTTGACGATAAAGTGCTCCATGCTCTCCTTGGTGCGGCTGGTGCTCCTCAGTCTTTGGACCGTCCCCTTCAGGACCTCCTCCTGCTCTGATATACGCAGTTTCAGGGACAGGATCTCCTCTTGCATACACTGCTCCTGCACACACACACACATGCAGTGAGCTGTGTGTTACTGTAAGCTGTCACAACTGGATAAGCTGTTTGCCATTAGCTTTGTGCTGAATTAGAACTCATTCCAAACCTTTTTGAGGGTTTGGATGGCGAGGTCTGTGCTGGGGAGTGCTGCTCTCCAGAACATCTTCAGCAGAGACATGGCCTCTTCCAGGATCTGTCTCAGAGTCTTGGTGTTGGACAGCAGACTCTTAACACACCCGTAGTCCAGGACCTGAAAGCACACGCAACATACATCTTGGTGTTTGTCTTTGAGCGTTGCGATTGTTGTCCTTGGTTCTACTGACTCTCACCAGCTCCTCGCTCTTTCTCTGGTTGTCCTCCAGCAACAGTGGGCTCAGGCAGGTCTGCAGAGTTGTCTCCATGCGTTGGACAAGGTTCCGACCCTCTAGAACCTGCTGCTGGAGGGCGCCAAAATCATCCACATGGCCTATGGCGTGGCGGCCATTACGGTTCGCAAAGGAACCGTCAGGGGCCTCCCCCTCCAGCTCAGAGTGAGGGTCCAAAGTGTCGGCTTGAGATTGAGAAGTGCAAGAATGAATTACCATGTCATTTTTATTACCGATTAAAACTTTTTAAAAATCACACCACAAAATGAGAGACAGATCAAGCTGTAGCCATGCAAGTGCGGATTAATAATCACACCATTGGCAGTGCTATGGCTGTCATCCACATCTGAGTAGGGAGGACCAGGAGACCCACAGTTAAAGAGACCAATATCCCTTACTGGTGGAGATGGAGCAGGGTCTGCAGAGCACACAGATCAGGCTTGGACACAGCAAACCTCACCACAGCACTCTAAACTTTGCAATCGTGCTATTTACGACTGTGCCGAACACGCCTGTCTTACCGTGTAGCAGCTGTCGCCTGTAGAAGTTTTCTCTCTGAGGGCTGGCGGTAAGGGCAGAGAGGAAGGGGGCCCGTGGGGAGCCGACCCCGAGCCTCTGCTCTAGCTGCTTGTGGAGCTCCAGTTGTTTGAGGGCGCTGTTCTCCTGGACACTATTTTGTAGCTGAGCTCGCAGACTCCTCACCTCACCGAGCAGCTCCCCCAGCTCCACCGGGAGACCAGTAAGCTCACACAGGTAGCCTGAAGACGAAGAACACATCAAACCTGGATGGACATGTCTTTACTTCTGTGCTTGTTGTGAGTTGGAAGGACTGATAATCGTTAAACAGCAGAAAAAGTGGACTATGTTTTGTTTGCTGTAATCCTCACTGCCGCCACCAGATGGTAGTAGTGTACACAATTCGATGGATGTAACTGTGATTTAAAAAGACAGAGCATAAACAAACAAAATACACTGACCTTTGTTGGCCTTCGTGTTGGAACACATTCGATCGTACACTTGCAGTTCACTCTGCAGGGAGTGGATGAGCTCTCTGCTCTCACACAGCTGCTGCTGCAGAAGAGACACCTCATGCTGGAGCCTGAGGTTACACATTACCATCAAAAATCAGCCCAATCCCAATAAAATCTGTCTGATCTATTTAATCAAAGTTAATGCAAACACATGAACCTGTTGATTTTCTCCTGGCTGGTCTGTCGTTCCTGCCTCAGCGCATGTATCTGCTGTCCCTGCTCCTGACTATGAGTCTGAAGCCGCCTCAGCTCCTCCTTCCACTGCTCTGCCTCCAGCTCCGCCTGTTTCAGCCTGGCACGAGCTGTGAACACCGCCTCGTGCAGCTGCATCACCTCCTGACATTTGTCTGTGGGTGCAGAAACGTGTCAACATGGCATTCCAAAACACAAACGTGAATAAAACTTTAATGGAACGTACCGGAGCTAGCCTGAAGACGCGATTGCAGACACAAGTTCTCCTCCTTCAGGACTCTGACCTCACTGGACAGCTGGGTGACTGTGTCTAGTCCCTGAATATAGATGTTTGTTGGTGCTCCTGGATAAATCAGAAGTTTTAAATATTAATTATGGTTAAAGCTTAATGTACACTGTGTGGCTAATGCCCCTGCTTCTGTGCCTGGCTTGTGTGTGTTCATTATTGGTGTGTTAAGGATGTGTTCAATGCACAGGTCAAATTCAGCATCACTAATTAGTGTGTGTGCAAATATTTCCGTTTCTTCCTTCTTCTAAGGTGTGAGAGCTACAGTACCTCCATCGCGCCCAGTGGTTGCCAGTCTGTCTTCTAGTTGCTGCCGGAGCCTCTCATTAGTCCTGATGGACTCTTCCAGGCGCTGCCGGAGACACCTCACCTCCCGCAGGTGTTCCTCTATCAAATTTACTCCTACAACCAAGCACCATTATGAGATCACTAAACCAACCAAACAACTGCTAATACATTTTTATTTTTAATGGCTACAGTCAGACCTGTCTGGCTGCAGCCCTGCTGTGGTCCTTGTCCAGAATAGCTTCCAACTGAGTGAGCCATGTTGTCCATTTCCCAGGAAGTCCCTCCTGTCATGTCAGACGGCAGCGAATGGCCTTCAGGAATGCCGCTAAGCTGATACTGCTGAAAGGCATGCTGGGAGAGCTGACTGTAGCTGGACAGATTGTGGGCACCAGGTGAGGGAGAGAAGAGGCCCTTGCCAAAACCTGTGAGTGCACCAACACACACAAGAATGAATGCAAGAAACACATCAAAGCCAGATTCTGATTAGACACGCTCATCAGCCCCCAGCCCCTCACCCCTATTCTGCTCATTCATCTTTTTGTACAGTGTGTCCAGCTCTGGGCGAACGGCGATGACAGAGAGGGCCCTTGGTCGGAGGTCAGAAGTGACTTCCGTACCCCAGAGGTCAGGGCCAGAGGGGACAGAAAGACAGGAGGAGGAGAAGACAGGCTCACAGAAAAGGGCTGGAGGAGAATAACAGAAAATGAAGGAGGAGGAAAAGGAAATGTGGCTCATAACTAAAAGCCAGCTGTGAGTCATGTACCTCTGGACTGGTTCAAACCCACAGCGGCTGAACAAAGCATGTTGGGACAACTGCTGGAGGACTTGAGGATAGATGGACGGACAGAAGGGACAGATGGACGGACTGAAGAAAATGGAAATGAAAGAATAGGCAAGATCGTCCCACGCGGGAGAGGTGAGCATAAACCAACTGTGACAATACCGTCTAGTTCTGATCCGCCTTCCGGCTGCTGCAGCCGGTGCTCCTGTTGATATTCCCTGCTGTCCAGATCAGAGCACAGCTCCAAGTCCTCATTGGTTCTGCACTCGTCGGACACCGGGGACGTTCTGTCTGATGGGTCAGTGGTCTCGGACAGAGCCTGGCAGCTGGACGGCGTCTCTGGTCGCAGATTCAGCTTGGTGTGGAGGGACTCAATGATTTTATCT
The DNA here is from genome assembly GCF_003711565.1 of Takifugu flavidus. Classification (NCBI taxonomy): domain Eukaryota; kingdom Metazoa; phylum Chordata; class Actinopteri; order Tetraodontiformes; family Tetraodontidae; genus Takifugu; species Takifugu flavidus. The sequence continues at coordinate 134,659 of NC_079534.1, forward strand.
TTGTGCTGCAGCTCCTTACTCAACCTGGGTGCACACAAACAACATTTACAAGTGGCAGATATGACGGGTTAAAGTGTAAAAAGCTAAATAAATCAGCAGCACGATACAGATTGAAAGTAGAGACAGGAAATGCTGCTATAAACCGTTTCCCGACGTTAAGTCCTACAATCTGCCACTATTGATTGACAATATTACACTTTTTTTAGCCTTTAAAGCATCTGAATGAAGTTAGCCAATGCATATTTGCCTTACTGTTTTAGCCGACCCAGCATAAGCTCCCTGTTCCTCGCCAGCAGCGTCCTAACAAAAGCTTTCTCTTTCGCCTGTCCTCGATCAGAGGAGAAAGACCACAGAGACTCTCTGTATATGGAGCTGTTCTTAGAAATCATAGATTTCCAAAGAGGAGCCATTACTTCGGTTTAGTTGGAAAAAAAGAATCCTTGTCGCATTCAAAAAAAATAGAGTCGAATGATGTTTCCTACAAATTATTGGATGGCATAAAAACTCAAATTAAGATTAAATTGAAAACCACAAGAAGCCCCGATAGAACACCGCAAAATGCCGTCCGACTGAGCTGCTTAAACCCAGCTGAGGGCAGCCCTGCAAATCTATTCACCTAAAGCAACTTAAGAGCAAAGACTGCACGCTGGGCCTGTGTTTGGATTAACAGCAACCTTCTGTCTCCACCACGAGGAGCAGTCTGAGGGCATCACGTGACCCGCTGTAGCACAGCTAATCACAAGGACAGTTCAGCTACTCTGCAAAATAAGCTATTATCTTCCAGGGAGGTTCACAGGAGGAGTCAATCCTCACAAAGTTCACCTTATCTTCTTAATTGCAGGAGTTTAAATGCGTGTTAATGGTTTGGTTAAATGTTCGAACCGACCCACCGAAGTGCCAGCAGCTCGTGGTCTGTCTTATCACTGTGACTCTCTGCGTAGTCGCCTATTGGAATATAAAGAGAGGCAGGTTTGAGGAAACGGTAAAAATGTCAAATTAAGGCTTTAAAGCGAACAGGATGTGGGCGTGCAATGCTGGTCCTTACGTCCGCTGATCTTGGTGACAACTCGTTGTGCTAGAGCGATGTTCTGTGCCAGCTGCTCTCTGAAACTCTGACCCATGTAGTAATCGATGTCGTTGGCACGGAGCAGCTCCTCGAAGGCCTGAGAGGGCATGAAAACAATAAAAACAATTCCCACACTGACAGGAAAACTTGGTGAAGAACGACTGACTGCCTGCGTTTGCTGTACCTTGGTGGTATCGCCCATGTTCTGGGTGAGAATATGACAGACCCTCTGGCCCTCTCTCATCCTCTGCCTCAGGTGGGACAGCTCGCGCGCTTGTGTCTGGATCAGGGAGTTATACTTCCTGTGGCCAGAGGAAGAGGAGATTTCTGAGTGTCAGGCGCAGGAAATATGCTACAGGAACCTGTTACGCAATCAAAGTTCTAAAGCGCGCTCACCCAGGCCAGGTGGCACATTTGTTCTCCTCTGTTTGACCTTTGCCCTCCAGGTTGGAGCTCTTCAGCTGCACCTCCAGGGATGCGACTCGTTCCATCAGTTCTTGCAGTTCCCTGCTGGGTTTGGATGCAGAACGAACCCCCTGGGTGTCAGACATCCAGCCTTCATCGTCCTCCACGCCGCTGGGAGCTGGTGATGTCTCGAAGGCCCAGTTGACCTGAAGGACAAACAAAACGCATGAAACTTGGACCTCAAAGAAAAGACTGCTCATTAAATGAGGGTTGTACGATGTTTACAGCACCTTGCGCGGGGTGCGCTCCAAGCTGGAGGCGTAGTCGCTGGTGGCGGACAGGGAGCGGACGCGCATCTGCAGGCCGCGGATCACCTTGTGGCAGCGGGTCAGCTGAGAGCGCAGATCCTCGACCAGTTGCTGGAGATGAGCCGACTCACCTCGGCTGTTGCCGCCATACCAGCTACCGCCATCGGCCTCGTAGTCCTGAGGGAGTGAGAGCGACGTGCACATCTCCAGGTCATCAAAGTCTGCGGGTGAGAGAGGCAGCGGGTGAACTAATGGAGCGTCAGAGCAAACAGCCATGGAGTTCCAGAATCTGGGGAGAGTTTGTTACCGGGGCTGCTGGCGTCTTCTCTCTCCGCTTCATTCTCACTGCGGCCGCATGTCTCATAACCCAGATCCTGGAGATCCACCTGCACCTGTTTACTGGCCCGCTGGACCGACGTCTCTGCTGCACAGAGATGAGAATATTTAAATCCTTCGCGTTGATAAGTCTTTGACTGATGCCCCGGCCCTTTCTCTGCTGATCCCTCACTCACTCAGCAGCTCTCTGTAGTCCTTCAGCTGTTCGGCCTGAGCATGGACCGTGGCCTCTGACACCATCAGCCTTTCCTGCAGCTCTCTGTTTTCCTGATGGCTCAGGGCCAAGTTGGAGCTCAGCTGGGCCGCCTGCTCACGGAGCTCCTCCTCGACATCCTGCCAGGTCTCCCCGACCTCGCCGCTGCCACCGGCAGTTTCAGACTCCTGCCACAAAATTTAAATGGTCCGTTAGAGAACAGCTCAGCTGGAAAACAACCTGATTAAAATTCACTTTAAAAGGAAATAGTCCTGCAGGTTTCAGCATCAACTGATGGTGATGTTTAAGCTTTCCATCACATATTGGGAATCATCTCTTCTTAATGTTTTGTTTGCAAATATCGAGCTTTTTTCACTTACTTCTTGTATTGTATAGCTTTTACCTATTTTTAAACACAGTTATTTTTGCTTTATGCTTTAATCTGAAAATAAATCTTTAACATTCATGAGGAAAAACACGGGAAACAGTAAAACATTCAGAGGTCATGAAGGGGACACGTTACCGCCTGAAGTTGATAGTGGTGGGACGTCAGGGGCCTCGTGCACTGCCTCTTCCCTCTCTCGTTACTCAGGCTTAAACTAGGAGGACCTCGCTTCAACGCAGACACATTTTGTTTGTATGTTTCCTCTTCCTCCTCAGTATACTCCTCCTCTTCCTCCTCTTCCACCCTGTAGCTGTCTTCTTCCTCCTCCTCCTCCTCCTCCTCTCTTAGGGTCAGGTTCTTTTCTGTGTGTGTCCTCAGTGCCACGGCTCCGGCTCGTGCTCGGCTTTCTCCAAGGACTCGGTTCTCCAGCGGCAGCCTCTGTAGTTCACTCCTGTCGTGACAGTGTAACAGACAAATCAAGACACATGGAGCTGCCGAGGCAGCTGGACTGTTTGGCACCGCTGAGATGAATTTATACCTCATCTGGACCGCTGAGGTGTATCCACCTCCCTCGGGTTGTAAAGTGGATTCCTCAAGCTTGCCTTCCAGGGTCTTCTTAGCTTCCACAAGCTCTTTTACTTCAGATCTCTGAGGCAGGTCTCTCCCAGCCACAGAAGCGGAGCTTCTGGCCATCACTTGATCATTTTCCTCCTCGATACTGTCTGTGAACTCATCGCTGCTGCCGTCTTCCTCATCCTCCTCTTCTGTGCTGAGCTCTGAAAACAGAAGAGCCGAATAAGGAAAATATCCACTTTGTTTTTTTCTTAATTCCCATTTGTTGATCATTTAAACCTCTTTGTCTTCCTTACGCTAACATTTAATCCTTCTGTAAACGTTCTACCTCAACTTTTCCACGACTCAGACTGGAAGTAAAGGACTTTACTGGTCATGAGACCAGAGTGGAAACGTTATGTCACACAGTGCAGCAGCCAGCCAAAAACACACCCGAAGCCGTGTTCTGGTACAAAAGTGGGCGTGTTCTTAAACACAACTGAGGCAAATCTGATGTATTTCCAGAGGGTACTATGTGCTTAACTGTGCTGCATGCTTCTTCTGTGTTATTGTGAAAATACACCTAAAGATTTGTGGCCATGGAGCAGAAACTGAGTGGAAAATTACTGACAGGAAGTTAATACACCCTTTGGCCAGTGTAATTCAAGTAGGCCTGGTTTTCCATGTAACACCCTTCTTTCATGTAATGTCCTTAAGTATGTTTAATTATTGCAAACATCTCCTCCCATTAAATGACTTTGTGGTTATTAATCAGTTTGCTCTGTGAGCTGATCTGACTGTACATGGAGGCGTGTTTACACAGGTTTGGTTTTATGTAGTTATTCTCCCTTCTTGTGTGGATGTTTATCTCACATCACTGAAGACAAACTTGGTCTTTATTGTTATGGATGAGGTGTAAACATGTTCACCTGAAACCTGGGTGTGATCAAACAGCCATGCACACACGTGTATCATGCCACAATCTCATGCATGAGGGACGCAAAAGACAAAACATATACAGAGAGGAAAGGTGCAGTTTTTCATTAAAACTTTCAAGTCTTTCTCCAGATTGACTCCATCACCGGTAGAATGTGGCTTTAATTTACGTATTAGGACCAAGCATGGGGAGTGTTTTTACTGGGAATAATACTGCGGGTGGGGGTGGAGCGAGGGGATTTCAGGTTTGGGATGTTCCAGAAAAATCCCACTTATACACAACAAAAAGCTCTGGAGCAAAAACAAGCACGTTTTTATTTCTGCTGCATTTGAAATACAAAAAAAAAAAAGGTACCGTCTTTCCATATTCGAGGTTCAGAGATCAGGGCAGAGGTTTAAATAAGTTCTACCATAAATAAAATGGCCAGGTAGTCGGTCTGGAACTCAACATTTCATGTAACACAGTAACATATACTCAACATATTTCCCGGTTCCCATGGTTACATAGCTGAACTTAAACAAGAAGGAACACTATTGATAAGAAACACCACATTAAACTGTCATTATGAGGTTTGCTGAGTAAATGAAGCTCTTGTATATCTTATGCACTGTCTACCTGTTGTGAGCACAGGTAGATAGGAAGCTGTTTAGGAAAGGTTCAACTGAAGTGAAGAAAACTAGTGTGGAACTTCGGCCACGTTATGATGTGAAACAAATGGTGAATGGCAGGATGTTTCACTGTAAGGCATGACCCCGAGTTTCTCCTCAGGACGTATAGTTGCAGTGACAGTAAGGCTGGAAAAATGGAATCATTAAGAGACAGTAGACAGAAATGGGAATACAGAACAAAATGCACCGCAAAGCAATACACAGGCAGTACTTCTTACCATATATTAAAACATATTCACAGCACACACAAGTATATGTATAAATAAGACACCTAATAATGGAGGACAACCTGAACAGGCTTCAGCTACTGTGAGGAGTAACGGTGGCGTGTTAATGGAGCAGTCTGCAGACTAAAAAAAGAGGGTTTCTCTCATCGTCTAAAGAGTAAATATGACCCTCGGCGGCTACAGACAGCTCCATTTGCCATCAAGAGTGTCAGAGTCACTCCACTGTGGTGTTGTCAGACAGAAAATGATGAGACGTTAGTGACAGCTGTCCCCAACAACCCCGGATGCTGGACTCTGCCCATCCCCACCTCCATAATCGTGCTGCATTTCAGCTGCTCTTTCCAACTCCAGGGCCATGTTACGGGTCCGGCCTAGGACGTCCTCAAGCTGTGCACGGAGGGCCTGAACTGAGTCCAGCTCAGTGTGGAGGCTCTGGATCTTCTCTGACCTGAAGGGGGAGAGAATGTTTTAGCAGTGAACTGCCTGACCTGCCTGTCGAGCTGGTGCAGCTTTCCTTACCAGTCACTCTTGTCTTGAATTTGCACAAGATTCTGGTATAGCTTCTTTTCTGTCCTGAGAGCATCATTCAGCTGGTTGTACTCTAGCACAAGCTGCTTCAGCACAAACTAGATTACAGGTGATGGAAACAGATTTCAAATAGGGAACAAAACAACCAAATCTGGACTGACGGAAGCGGAAAAACAATCCCCATCACCTACCTGATGACCAGAGCTCTCCATCGAGTCTATGAGCTGCTGGTTACCCAGACTCAAACGCAGAGCAGATAGCTCTTTCTGTTCGAGACAGAGATGAGGTAAGAAAAAAACAAAATGTAGTTTTTAGGCTTAATTACAGAGAATAAACAACTACCTGAGCTTCCCTCTCTTTTTTTAGCACCAGCTGCAACTCCTCCTGCAGTGTCTTCACCTCAGCCTCAGAGGATGGCAGCATGGATTCCTCCTGACCCTGCATCAGTTCCTGAGGGAACAATTTAAATGCACGAGTTTGATGAAAGATTGTTTTGCTATCCAGAAGGCTAAGGAAAAATGAGCGCATACCTTGATAAATGCTTCTTTCTCTCTGAGCAGACTCTGCAGATGATCGGTCTCTGTTCCCATCGTTCTCTCCTTGTCCCGCTTCAGCTGGTGCAGCTCCTCCTCTGTTAATGACAGCTGTTTGCGGAGCTCCTGCATTTGGCTGCTCTGCTCGCTGATAACAATGGAGAGCCTGTAGGAATGGTCCTGCAAAGACATGAGCAATGATGTTGAAGGTGGGAAAGAAGTTATATTCTAATCAGCCAACCAGATGCACGGCCCACCTGCAGATACTGGTCTTTAGAGCTGAGGGTGTTCAGCATGTCGTCGACCAGCATTTGGTGCTCATTGGACTGGCGGCTCCGGTCTGACAGCAGTTCCTGGAAGAGCTTCTCTTTCAGTGCCAGTCGAGCTTTCAGCTCCTCTACAACCTCAGTGGGGCCAGCCTGAACTCGGGCAACAAGGGCAGCCGTCAGGTCCTGCACACCACAAATGCATGCAAACAATTAGCACCAGCCAAAGGCAGAGTCAGCATTCCTGTTATATTTGAGAACAAGTAGCACCGGTTTGACTGCACAGACTGGATTTTACAGAAGCGGTACAATAGCGGTTACAACGAATTAGAAAAAAAGCACATGGGAAATGTGAAAGTGTGACCTGTGTTTCCTGGCTTCGTGTCTGGAGAGCTGACTGAAGCTGGCTGATGATGATGTCTTTCTCCCTCTGAGTGTTCCTCTCCTTCTCTTCAGTCTGTTGCTTCAGCCACTGGAGGTTCCTGTAGGCCTCTGCTGCCTGCTCCAGCTCCAGCTCCTTACCACGCACCAACGCTTCCAGACTCTGATGGCCGCAGATGCAAATTGCAGTTAGCCAATAAACCCCATAAATCCAAATTTGAGCAGCATTTCTTTTGTATGTAACAATTAGCGTCATGAAAATACCGTCATGGTCTCTTCATTGCTTGAGAGAATGCAGCGGAGTCTCTCCAGGTCTCGCTCCTTCTCCCTGAGGGCCAGCTGCAGCCTCCTCACCTGACCCTCAAGTTCTTCCACACAGTGGTACTTTTCGTCTATGGACCGCTGTAAACAGCAGAAGGAGGTTTAAAGCAAAGAACAGAACTCAATTCTGATTCTTCCATTATCTATTTTGGACAAATAAATTGAAATAAATGATGGAAATGGAATAGAAATAACAGCCTTACTACCAGTGTTATTAGAATGTTATAAAAGTCTCTGTGTACGTGTTTCACCTCTAGAGCTCTGTCTCTTTCTTTAATACGCTCCCTTAGCTTCTCAAGCAGAGCATCTCGTGGTTTGGTGCTACTTGTCTCCAGCATTTCTGCATATTCCTACAAGGAATATGAGGCATACAGTTATAATGAAGCTGCATGTTTAATAATCCAGGATCTGTAGTGTCAAATTTCACCTGTAACTGCTGCTCTTTGTCCTGCAGCGAGTGTTTGAGCTGTGTGATGCTCCGGTCTTTTTCCTGCACTACCGCACATCTCTCTGCCTCGCTGTCCTTCAGAGCTGCCTCCTTAGCCTGGAGTTCTGAGCGACTTTTGTGAAGAGCGCAGCGGAGGTCCTGTAGGACACAGAACAGATTCTGGATGAGGCTTTATTCCTCTTTGACTGACTGCTTCGCTCAAACCTACAAAAGGCACCGACCTGGTTGTGTTTCTCAGTGACCTCCCTGTGCTGCAGCACTTCCTGAAGATCAGAGTTGAGTCTGTCCTTAAGTCTCACCAGGTCATCTCCTTGTCTCTGGCTCTGTCTCAGTCTCCTCTGGCTGGCCTCCAATTCCAGGCCAAGAGAGAACAGGGAACTCTGCACCCCAACCAGCTCGCTCTGCAGCTGAGCAAGCACCACAGTCTCGCTGACCCCCTCTGGAGCCTAGATAGAGAATGACCAATGAAATACTGTCACATATGGTCAACCTAAAGCCTGTTTAATCACTACAGCTCCACCTCTCCTCACCTTGCTCTGAGCAAGCTGGTTGCGGTGGGCCAACTCTCGCAGCTTACACAGCGTGGTGTTCTGCCCTTCGATCAGCTGGTACAGCTCCTGAACCTTTAGGCAACATACATGAGCGCCCTGTCAAACAGGCCTGACTTCACGGTATCTATGCAGCAGTTCATGTACAGCAAGCACTCACCTCACGGTCTTTGGTGCTGTTGGACTCTGTGAGACCCTGGATGGTTCTTTCCTGACTTTGAGCTGCCTGACGGATCGAACGCAGCTCACGCTCCATTTCAGTAAGCTTCTCCTGTAGCTTCTGCAAACAGAACGAGAGAGGAACATCAGACTCAAACGTGAGTGCCTCAAACATGTGCAAATATTGAATAAACGAGGCAGACCATGTTGTTGGCCTCGCTCTCCTGGATCTTGGCTTGCAGGGACTGGACCTGCAGCTGGGCCTTCTGCAGCTCGTTGACACACTGACCGGCTGCACACTCATACTGGTTTAATTGACTTTGCTGCTCCTCAACGAGGCTCTGAAGGCAGAGATGAAATAGTTCAGCAATATAAAGATTTAAAAGGAACACGTTCGTGAGAAATACAGATGCTGGGTGCAGCTCGGCATTCCGAGTAGATTATGCAATGTGTGTACATTTTTTAAATCCTATGACTGGGAAGGACCACGCGTGAGTTTGCATGATTGACAGGACTTAAAGTGTCCCAAGACGCTATTATATTTACATAACCACCAAAATTATGATACTCTGAATTATAGCTGCAATTAAATTGAAAATCTAGCATTTTAAATTTTCAAAAAAAAAAAAAAAAAAGAATAATACTCCTTTAAAAATACATTCCCATATTAGCCAGCCAGCTTGGGGACAACAGGGTGATCTAGCATTTTTATGGATCACAGTGCCTTGAGGGCTGAGTGGAAATAGGCCAATGGTAGAATCACTCTCTCCAACTGTCTGCCCACATGTACCTACTTCAGCTGGATGATCAGACATTTGTGGTCACGGAAGAATATTTAGGAAAGAAAATTCACGTGACAATGACAGGTCAGCTATTCTGACCAGAGCAGATTTTTAAAGGTAAGCGTCCCACGTCATGTGTCAAAGCTTAATGATGCCTGACTGTTTATGTAAAGTATTCCATACATAGAAAACTAAGCACACACACACACACACGGTGTGTGGAGGCCATACCACTCTCATCCTGTCACTTAAGCTTGTGTGAGAGGATTTAAGTGACAGGATTATGAGGCTAATTAAGATAAAAATGTGGTCAATATAATCGGTTTTGTGGGAAGGCTGCAGAGTTTGTCCTACACTCAAAACAGCCAAGTTAATTTATTCAAAGTTCAGTCAAATTTTTTAAAATACAATCCTCAGCAGCAGCAGCGATTACAGCGCCATCCAGGTCAATGATTTATACCTGGTGGGGAGGTGGAGGAGGATACTCTCTGTATTCTTCTTCAAACAAATGTTCTAATTCAGCGAGATCTTCCACAAATCCAACATCCAGCCTGATCATGGGGGTTTCCGCTTTAGAGGTTGGCATGCGGTTGTCTCTTTCTCCATTTGAGGTCCCATATGGCATTCCCAGGACAGGGGAGCCCAGCCCTATCCCAGCAGGGCAGGGGCTCCGTCGTACCAGCACTGGCAGCTTGCTGCCTTTCGGGCTTCTGACTGGTCTGTGGACAACATAGCTCTGTAGCAAACAGAGGGCCAGAGACAGGCTGGGTCCAGGTGATTCCAAATCATTTGGGGCTCCTGTGGGCTCCTCGAGAGGGGAATCAGCGATCCGGTCATCCATTAGTTCCCTGGGGGAGCTATGTGGTCCATCTGTTATGTCTCCAGGATGAATAAATTCATCATTGGTTTCAAAGGAGCCTACTGAAAGGCTGGAACTGGCTCGTCCTGCTAGGGTGCGTTCGCTGTCCGACGTCCTCGAGCAGTTTTGAGAAGGAACCAAAGTTAAAGAGGACGGACCGTCTTCCGAATCCTCAAGATTATCTCTTTTTCCTGCTCCTTCTCCCTGACCTCCAGTCACACTGCCTCCAACCACGCTTGCTGAATATCTAGTAGAGGGACCACATGAAATACTGCGGGCCAACTTCCTCGGCACCTTGCATACTGCTTCATAGTCAGAATCTGCCACCCGCAAGTAGGAACATCCCCGGCACCTCCTGGGAGTGGTGGGACCACAGTGATGGGACCCAGTGACTTCTGATCCTGGACCCGCTGAACTCTGAGAATGGTGGTGACACTCCAGATTGTCATCAGCCCAGGACTCATACAAAGAGTAGACCAGGTCATCCTGCAGCAGAGCACAGTATTTGGCATGGGTTAGGCCTGAAATGTCCACCATCCCGTCTCCTGGCGCCTCATTGTTTCCAGGGCACTCTTCTGAATTGGTTCTTCTGTACAGCCCACCGATGCACTGCCTCAGCCTGTGCTTCTCTTGCAGGAGCCGCTGCAGCCTTTCAATGGAGAGGGCTTCCACGCGGGCGATCACCGTGTCAAACCGGTACATTCGGTCCAGCATGAAGATGCACTTGGAGCAGGCAAACTCTCCTTTGCCGTCCCGGGTCAATTCACGTCCCAGCGCATGAGACAGCAGCACCTGCAAGTTGAGTTTGGCAGTGGGGTGAAAGATCCATTTCCTCTGGTTACCACAGAGCTCCCGGCCACAGATGCGACACGTTTCCTTCATCTTGATATCAAGCATTCCACAAAGCTTATATACTTCAAGTTAAATTCCACTTGATTGTATGGCTGCAACTTAATTACATCAGTCTAAACTACTGCTTAGGGGGAAAAACTGCTAAGCTCTCTTTGAAATCAGTCCTTACTACGGCAGAAAACCCGCGTTTGCTCAGAATGGTGGCATATTTGTCGCAGTAAAATTGATGATAAAAACCTCCGGTGGCATCGCGTCCATCAGTAAAAGAAGACATCTGTCAGCCCAGGAGCACCACTCATTTCCTGGAGGTGCAGGTGCATCGTGAATATGGCGCACACACCCCCACACGAAGCCACGCTACCGTCTCTTCAACAGGATACATCATATCAGGCTGCACGCCGTCCAGCAAACCGCTGTCTCATCTGGTCAACACGCATCTCTGCAGCAACAGTCGGCTGTCACGGGAATACGCCAACAGCACCGAGCGACGTCAGGTTAACCTGCCCGCCCGGGGGTCGCTAGGAGCGAGCTAACGTCGCCCTTTCCTCGGCGGTGTATTCTGTGGCGGTCGTCCGACTCTTTCTTCGGCGTTCAGCTCCGAATGAGGAATTCGTCATTCATTTCACCGGCCCCAGCGTCATCAGTCGACGCGCGTTCACCGGGGACGGCCGCTCGTTCGCTCCGACCTCCTCCGGTTGAATAACGACGTGTCTGCCTCAGCCAGACCTGCGGCAGTGGACCGCACCATCAGGAGAAAAGAAGGGGGTGAGGCCCGGCTAATTCACACTGGGACGCTCAAAACTTAATAAACGTAATCATTCCAAGTCAAATCGTAACTTTGACTGAACTATATATATAATAAAGATTCGATGTATCGCTAAAAATATAATGTAATCCATAATATATTTCTGACATTTCCTCTGGGTGGTTGTGATTTACCCCTCACAGCTTACTAGGGTCCGTTCGCATGGCTGAACAGGTAAAATGCACATAACATAACATTAGTGACGCTCTGTAAAATAAAATGAAAATACAAGGTACATACTCTAGTCCATTCATATTTGCCTTGAAAGTGCGGGTGTTGCGAATAAGATTTTCATTAGGTTTTGTGAGATCATTTTAAGATCTGATGTTTTCATGTTGTAAATAAATTACGCAATTTATTCCTTTTAATAGCATTCTCATCTGACCACTGTGCCAAAACATGCGGTCTCTAGGATTATGTTTATATTTTGTTTCCATGATCCTATCATTTGAACAATGCTTCAACTATTCTGGTGAAACAATTGGCTTCTCATTGAGTTAACCATGCCAGTATCTGCAGTGACAGAGGCACAGTCATGCTGCCATAGTTAAGAGGAGAAAAACAAAAGGATCCATTATCAACACATTTCCATTTTCAGTAAATTTCTAATCCATAAAATATATCTTTTTTCTTAAAAAAAAAAAAAGCTTTTGCTTCTGCCTCCTTTAGAGATGTAATTCAACTCTAAATGGCTGTGGTGTCTGGGATACTAATTAAGAACTGGTACAGCACTCTTCTGTCTGAAGCAAGACAACTTGATATCAGGGTTGAGGTTGCTGAGCACTCAGAGGTTGACCTGACCTATCGACAACCTCACTGAAACCAGACCTGCTAAACTGCTGACCGGCCAGGGGCTTGCATAACCACATGCTAGTGAATGAAGGCGCCTCATGGAAATTACACACACAACACCATATACCGTACTAGTACACAGGACTCTGAGGCACAATCATCCTCGTTTATTTTTAGTGACTTTAATTCCACACATCTATAAAGCCACTAGATTCTGCTGTTCCCAGCATATCATATGTTTTAGGTCATGTGTCACACCATCTTGGCACACAGGAAGCATCAGCAAATCCTTTTTTTTTGGGGGGGGGGGGGGGTTCTGTGCCGACAGGTTTATTGTTGGAGAAACTACTTTGATTGGTTTGCATTTTACATCCAAATCCAATTTACAAGCTAAAAGGCATGCAAAGCAAGTTGTAAATTACCTTTAAAGGACTTTCACACTGAATTAGAACATGTGAACTTCAGGAGAAGTTCCTCTGGAGGTAGAGTCCATGTGCAGAAAATGTTTGCAGAATTCCATACATCTCAAGTGTATTGTATTGGTTTCTTCCTTCTACTTTCTTCACTTTAAGAGGACATACATCACACTGCATTTGTGTCAGCTGATAATCAGACCAGAATAAAGTCCCGCTGTAGGGCTCATGAACCTTTCAGGTCAGATTACTACTGGTTTTCTGTCCTGATATTGTTCACAGGCTGTTATTTCAGCCACACAATGTACAATAATGCCTCTATTTTTGCAGTACATGTTTGCATTATTAAAGGGCAGTTATACGAATGCTACGAAATTCAGCACCACTGCAGGCATTTTAAGGGCTTTTGTGTTAAAAATTTTGCACTGAATCAATGATATATGATTGCAGCTGATTTGGTGAAGTGTGTATTATGTTGCTGCTACACTGCATGAGGCGACGTTTCACAGTGAGTTGTGTGATTCTGCTCTGACACTCAGTGGAGAGCTTTAAAACAGCCGACATCTTTTTGTGCATCAAAACTCCTACCTGCATCTCTTGTTCTATGCGCAGCCTCTCTTGACCGAGCTCCTCCTGATAGAACTGGAATGGAAGACACACGTTTATCAGTTGTTCTAATGAGATAACGCATACACGCTAAAGAGTAAAGGCTAAATATTGACACTCGAAATGACCGTGACAGAAATAACAATGACATCACCCTTCAGGGGTGCCTCACTAACGGCATATATTTGCACCTGCAGTAAGTGTGTATGTTTATGTTTAAGCATAGGTCCTGTAAGCCACATGAATAGTTGCTAAAATAAAGCTATGGAATGTCGCACATGCTGCTTTGGGAGCCCATCTCTGGAATAGTCTGATAGAAGGAGCGACAGGGTGGGCCACAGGAATTCAGTAATATTAGAATGCTCGTTTAAGTTGCAGAGGAGTTAAGATTTACACTCTACATAAGTAAATGTGGGATAACTAGCTGATGAAACATGAAGGCTTTGGGGAAGGATGCAGCGAGGCTTGGCAACCAGGTTGTCTGAAAATTTTTTTTTAGAGAACTGCACACACCTCCACATCTTTGTCTTTTTGCAGCAGAGATGAATGAAGCTCCTGAACCTGCATCTCCAGTTCTCCCACCTTCAGGGTGAGATTCTTTTTCTCCCCACTCAGGTCTGCGATGGAGGCCTCCTTAGCCTGAAGCTTCTTCGTTAGCTCCTCTATTAACCTGGGTACAGACAGTCTGTCAGTAAAACAGTTGGGATTATTTCAGCTCTTTACAGCCGGTTTAGAATTCCCTACCTGTCTTTGTTGCTGCTTGAAGGTGACAAAATTCTGGGAGGCTTCTCTTCTTTTGGGATGTCCTCCATGGAGGTGTCCAAGGAGAGGAGGGATGTGTGGGACTGTGATCCACCCTGCGAGGCCATCCTCTCCGCCTCGCTGCGTGCTAGCTGGGCCTCCTAGGAGTGTAAACACACATACAGTCACGATTTTTTACATAATACCAGCTTCAAACCCCCTGATGTTTGGAGTGGACGAACCTCCTGCAGGAGCTGAATTTTGGTCTCAAGCACTTGCTCCATGTGGTCGATTTCCTGCTGCCGCTCTTGACACCGTCTTTGCAGCTCCGCTTCATTGTGATTGGTCACACTCTCCGCTGTTGTGCTGTTAAAGAGAGAACGTGACAGTGAGACGCTGGATGACATTAATCATGCGATGGTGACGACCAGCAGATGTGATTTAGGCAGGAATATTTACTTCATGTCTTTGCAACCCCTTTACTTTTATGTCCATGACATTAGCGTATCCTTCAGACTCCAACTGTGCGAGCATCTGCCCTCATCCCTTTGGTCAGTCAAACACTATCCCAGAATTTCTGCTCCCAGAATGGCCCACGCCACTCTGTCGCCTCGACTCCCTTCCTGAGGCACGTCTACATACATTTTTAACTCCGTCCAACACATGCAGCAGCTCAAATAACTGGGATATTTTGAACTAGTCTGAGTAATGCAAATATCTCTCTCATGGACAAACAGCCTTTATGAGCAGCGGGGAGGACCAACGACAATGAGGTCAGAGGAGAGACCATTTAAATTTTGGGAGTTGGCTCTCATATGAGCGTAAAATATGGAGTACTCCAAAACATTCCATGTCAATTTCAGAAATTATTGATCCAGATTAGTGCCAAAATGGTCAGTGGCCCAAATCGCTACTCTGTAAGGTAAAAGTATGTCAGTTTAGGCCACATCTTGTTCTTCTGTAAACCTCCTTTCCACAATACACAAACATTTCATATTCGATCCAGAAATATAGCTGAATTTTCATACATGTGTACTCACAGTGCTTTATCCAAAAGCTGCTGTTTCTCCTGGAGCTCCTGCTTCAAGCTTTCCACCTCCACCTTCAGCTCGATGTTCTGCAACAGAAGACAATGTTTCACTCCCACCCTCAGCACACAACTCTGAACAATGAAATCTCTCTGTGTAAATTCATAGGAGTGTTTCATGACACGGTTAAAAAAAAATCATTCTATTATGAATTCAAAAAAGTGGTTGGGCTCTATCTTAGAGGTCCAACGTCCCCATACTATACCACTTTCTCACACATATTTAGACTCAGCAGGTAAATCCCAGACTTCTTTCAAGTCTGAAATTGTCAAATTGTTCTAAAATGTACCGTAGACTGCACAGTGTAGTCAAAGGTTTTATAAAAGTGCCACGATATTTTAACGTTGCACTGAATTACGTGAGCACCCCCTGCTGGGTGTAATGTGGAATTTCATTTCAAGGACCAACCATATTTTAGGTTCATCTCCCTTTATCTCCCCAGTTTAGCTATTTCTACACTGGACCAAGGTCTAACATAGAAAAATGTGACAGTTACTTCAGCAGAGCTCATCTCTCATTAACTGTACACTAAAAAGTCAATAAAAGAATTCACATTTCACCACCTTATTGTTGTGGTTCCTCCTCCATTCATGGTGCTATATTGGTTTACACTATAATCAGCTGTGTGAATCCGGCCTGGTGGTCATTGTGGATCCTACATACAGAACACATCTCTGTGCCATCACTGCTGCTATATTTAGAGCTGGGGAATTCAAAGCAGCTCAGATAGTCATCCCTGAGGCCAAAGGCCGAGCGCTACAGTTTGTTTACCTGCTGTGGTGGGCACCACAGGGCCAATCAGGGCCTCGAGACTGGATACACAACTGGAACAGCTCAAATGGAGGAGCTTGTTCTTTCCACTCTGCCCTCAAAGAGGCCAGCTTATCTGCCTGTTGATTTGGACTCAGATCACAGCGCTGATCTTACTGGAGTTTAGCACTGGCATTAACACTGATTGGCTCATTAGCATCACAGCACATCTCCCTCCCTCTTTTGCCTTTCGCCACTCTGGCTTTTGTTTGCAGGCGTCAGGAACCATCGACCTTCCTCCGTCCCTGAACGATCACGGGGAGCGGTACACGTGTAACACCAGAAATCTGCACTGTGCCAGAACATTTTCCTGAGAGGGACGTGTGAGCCCCCATGCACGCAAGCCTGTTACCAGATACCGACACGTTTCCCAAACACGAGCAGCACTCAGCACTGGTGCTCCAGGCATATCCACTAATATTCAGGAATAAAACAAACAAAAATGACAGATTTGAGAAAGTGTAGCTCATTAGAGGCCAACAGGAGATAAGCAAATGAGTAAATGTCTACAATAAACCTTATTATGTCAAATATCTTCTTCAATAAGGCGCATGCACCCGAAGTTCTGCTGTTCTAATTCCATTTCTAGCTAAACTCACTCTTTACGGTAACTATTTCTATGACACTATCCAATTTTTTACCATCCTTGACCAAGACGGATGTAGCAGCTGGGGATTATGCAACACTTTGAGCCGTACTACGTGTGTTACCACAACTTGCCTTACGGTAAGAGGGATGTTTTCTCATGTTGAAAACAGCTCTAAAAATAGACCCCCATCACTGTGCACCTGCTATTCTGCCCCCCAGCAGCCTGACGGCCCTCAACGACAGATTTTATAACAGGACCGTGCGGGAGGAGGAAGGAGGCGGCTGCACCTTCGCCACCAGCGTTAGCATCTCTCCCTGATCCCACGTTGAAAAGTTTTTATTCATCCCAGAACAGGACACAGTAGGATTCTCACAAACACACTCGCACGAGCCTGTTCTGGAAATAGACTCTACAGCTCCGAGTTCAAGAGCCAAAACCCAACGCGCTTCACGGCCTGAGCCGTGGCGCCGATCACGTATCAATGAAGACCTCAAGTGTGACACAAAGATTTTCTGTCCAGTTAAAGAAATAAGACAGACGGCCGACTTCAGAAGCAGAGATGGGATTAGCCCAGCTCCGCTGGAATGTGGAGGAGGAATGTGAGGATACTCAGATCCGTCTCAAAGAGACCTTTGTCTCACATCAGAATCCTACCTGACCAGTAATGAACAGCAAGAGTCTAACTGGTCTGATCAGGGATTTATGGTATAGAAACATCTGCATTTGTTAAACATTTGACATGTTTAACAATGTTTAAAAAAAGAAATGAGCAAGTTTCTATTTCACATGTTCGAATGCAATATTTAAACGTTTGAAATGTGAAACCAAACACCTCCATTATCCCATCAAACCCACTTAAAAGACACCGGCGATCGATTTAAACAGCTCCCCATCGCAGCAGCAGCAGCTGTCCAGCTTGTTTCTGATAATCAATTACGTCAGCCGGACGTTTTAAACCTCGGCCACAACAAAACAGCACGTTGATGACTGAATTTTACTGACGAGAATATGAACATTTTTGAACCAGCAGAGCTTTATTGGCTGGAATTCAACTTTCATTCCACAACAAATACATTTTCTTTATTTTCCAATGTGTGCTTCTTTAATTAGGTGCAACTTACAAAACCCTGGATTTTTTTTTTAATGTCTCCATGCCAGACAGTGTAAATAAGCTATTTAGACTGTAAATAAGCAACGGGGATCTGACTTTTAAAGACCACTAAAGTATGCGCAGCTCAAACAGATCCTCAGCAGATCCCCCCCCCCCTAATGTTCAGGCCGCCTAGAAAAACAACAGTTACTTGGTAAAACAAACAGGCCACCTGTCCCATCATCTCAGGACAGCTGGGTCAATAAACACAGGGAGGCCTCACGCAAACATGGCCGTGATGAAAGCTCACCGGAGCCACACAAACACTCGGTCTCAGCCAAACAAGCCTTTGGCCCCTGAAGAGCCGTCCTCAGGAGGCCTTTGCGACTCACCGTGCGGTACACGTCTTCGCTGCTCTCCTCATACTTCTGCTGTATCCTCTCCTCCAGGAAGTAGATACGGAGCTTGAGGCTGAAGTTCTCCTTCTTCAGGTCATTCAGGTGCTGCGACAAAGTGCGGTAACCGTTAGACATGACCGTCAATGAGCACCCACGATGTTTGACATGTCCTGTGATCGGTCAGAAATAAAATATCGTCTCTAGCGTCCCCTCTGCATCGTAGGTGAAGACGGGTCCCATTTCTGAAGGACAGCGGTTCGTCGGGTGTCCTTTTGTCAAAATCTGAACATCAGCATATCAAATCAACGATAAAGTACCCTCCCATTGTGATACAATCTAAAGCTCTACACACACACACACACATAACACACACTCTAGAGTCTACGGGACTGGTTGCGGTGCAGAGGGCGAGTCTGCAGCCCGACATGCAGCCGTGTCAGATCCATGCTGCACTCTGCTCCTCTGCGGGAGGGTACAGGGGCTTATTTTACAGGAGGAGACATCCCTGGAATCCCAGCTGGAGGAGATGGGTGGAATGAGGGTGGGAGGGAGAAAGAGGGCGGGGGGTGAGGGTCTCAGGCCTCACGTCTGGTTGGGACATCCCTCCCTTTTGGCACTCATTTTATCTCCTCTCTTATAGACATTTAATCCAGTTTAACTACACCTCTATCAGGTTCTAGCATATCGTTCACTGTCATCACCGTGGGGGGGTTAAAACCTTTTTATTCCTGATCTGAAACCCCCTTAAATGCACGATAATATGTTGCATCTAGGGCTAATATTTACTAACTATTGCTAGTTGGTTATGCAGAGGAGCATAACCATAACCCTAACCATGATTTCACTGTCTAAAAACATGGATCCACATTATCAAAGATGAAAGAAATTGGCTAACTGGTAAAATCGGTTAGTGTTGACCAGTGCAGAAATGTAAGGAAGGGAGCAGGTGAATGGAAAGAAACTGGATGAAACAGGAGACCCAGGAGCTGCTAGCCACCGTGCTATTAATAGAGAGATGTCCTGAATCTCTCAGACTGGTGAATCCCTGAATGCTCCTCGGAGGGGGAACAGGATGGAGCCGACAGGGAGGAAGTCAGTCTCTTCTTCGGCTAATCTGATCCCGGCCGTCTCGCTTGAAATCAATTTTCATGAATGATGTCAGATGCAAAGAGCATCAATAATGAAGTGAAGGCCAGCGTCGCTACATAAGAACGGGGCCTGTTTGGTGAGGGCGTCCATTTAAATATCGGGTTACGTGTTGCTGTTGCTGGCTGATTAACAGCATATGGGCGCCAAGAGTCTCACAAGCAGGACTCTTTGCAGTTCACACACTGAGGGCGTCTGAAGCTGCGGCTGTGGAAAGCGACAGCTTTAAGCTTTCGTGACAACGCAGTGACACCTCCAGATTTAGCAGGTCTTTTGAATGTGGAGACTACTGCTTTTACCACACTTCTTTGTTTTAAGGTCACAAAATTGCACGATAGTAAAGCTAATTATAGTGAAAGAGAAGGATTAGCTTAGTGTTAATACAGAAAAAACAGGGGGAAAGTAATCTCACCTTACTTTGATTAATATAATGTATTTCTATGTTCTCTACCTATTCTCTCCTCCCCCTTCTCCTCTCTCTCTACCCAGCCAGCCATAAGCAGGAGGGTCCCCCTATATGAGCCTGGACCTGCTCAAGGTTTCTTCCTGTTAAAGGGGAGTTTTTCCTTGCCACTGTTGCTTGTTGGGGGTCAGGCCCTGGGATTCTGGAAATCACCTAGAGGCAGTTTTGAGTGTAACAGACGCTATATAAATAAAGATTGATTGATTGATTGATTGATTGATTGACCTGCTTTCTGTTGCTATTAACCAGGACCTTTACTGATAGCTTTGTGTTATTTGCTGTCTTTATGCCACGCTTTTCAAGTCTAATTCCTGATCAAATATATTTCACAGGTCTATTGATTTTTATTTTTATTTTTAAAAGAGCCAAGTGAAATTATTGCATGTAGTTACAGCAAATGCAACTGCTCTAAATATAGTGCAGCAGAGACTGAAGAAGTGGGCCATCCTGTAGCCAGAAGCTGACTGTAACCATCAGGAGGATTAAGGGTGGTTTCCTCAAGTTGAAGGTCTTCTCCTTTTTCATATAACATCAAAAAATCCCGGACAGGTTTCAGTGGATATGCACTTAAATTAACAAATATAATACCCTATAATTATGCTCAGGTGTCGCACGGCGTTATTCCACTAGAGGGCACTGTTGAACATTTTACTGTGGATATACCAGAAATAGGAAGTGTCATATTGAACTGTATGGAATTCAGAATAAACGTCCTTACCTGCTCAAATTCTTTGAGAGTGTGGAGCTGAAGAGGAGGAGAGTTGTCTGTTTCATCACTGCAGAAATCTGAGGACAGGAGAGCAGATGATAAAACCAGTGCTACGCGCCTCATCATTATTAACATGTATATCCTAATAAGAGCAGCAGAACACACCTGTCATGTGACCTACGGTCTTGGATGACCTCTTCTCTTCCACCGCACTGTTCCAAGAAACAAAGAACACGGCATCGTCAGAAAAAAAAACACAATAGATGACAAATGTGGAGTAATATGAAGAAACACCGACAGTGGCAGCATGTTAACGTCATAACAATAATCACAGTTAACGCGTCCTGCAGAACAGCTGTCTCCAAAAGGCATTTAAAACTATTCCACAATGGGATCCTGCTCCCATTTGCACCTCTGTTGGATATAAAATGTGCGGGGTGGGGGTGAGAGGAGGGGTCCTATTGGGGGTTTGGTGGGCAACCCCCACAAGCATTGATAAAGAAACAACTTTTCTCCTTATCTCCTTAAGAACCAAGATGATTAGACACGCGGGGGTGATGGACAGGTGGTGAATGGCTGCAGCACGACAGAGGAATCATATAAATGTTGAACCCAGACGCGGAGATATGTGTCTGGGCTGCATTTGGACTTCAACGCCAGCTCCTCTGTCAGCTGCTCTGCACGAAAACGCAAAAACAGTTGCTGCACAGTGGAGATTTCCCCGTTCGACCATGTGGAAATCCATGACCCACCGCTGGAGGTGGGCGTCTGAAACCAACCGTAATTATTTTACAGACAAATCATTGATTGGGACGGCGCGCTAACCAGAATGTCACACAGTGCTGCATTGAGCTGCTCCAACGATAAGGCTTGTAGTGACAGACTGTCAGCACATTTGGGGAGACTAAAAGTCTTGCATCTGGCATTATTTCCCCCTGCGGCACCTCAATGTCTGGTGGAATTTAGCATTGGCACGTCCCACCTGGGGAACCACAGCAGCACTTCCAGATGGGTCGCGGAGTGATCTTCACATCTACAACAATGACACAAGCAACGCACCGAGAGGACGCTGCAGAGACGGATCCGTGAGTGGGCTCAGCAGCTTTGTCATGAAGCCGAGTGAAGGGTCTCATGCGTGCAAAAGGCCTCCCCCGACAGCATTTAAAGGCTGCTTAAAGGCGTCATAGCGAAAACAGATATAAAACGCCATTATGCCCCCTTCTGATCAGCGCGGGTTTGCCCCCTTTTCCCCTTAAATGAGCGCATTGATGTCCCGCTTTGCCCCCCCTCCCTCCAAACGACAGTGAAATGCCGCCTCACCTCTCAGACTCTCCCCAGATTTGCTCTGGCGGCGTTGGGCTCCAATCCATATAGACAAACCCTTTATTCAACGGGCATCCATGCCGCCTTCAGACCATCCGTCCATTATTCCCGTTCGGTGGAATAATAAACCATCACGCAGGACAGAACCGTGCCAATGAGCGCAGGACGCACCGCGCAGGTTCACGGGAGGAGGCGGGGGGGTGATGATGCGCGTAAAAAAGGAAAGGCGAATAAGGGTGATGGAGCCCCCCCACCCAAAGAAAATCCCACAATGATCTCCCGCTGTTCCTTACACCCCCAGCCCCAGTGGGACCGGTTTCAGGATATAAAAAACCCCAAAACGCTCTCCTCCCCCCGCGTCCTTCAGAAATCACGACCCAGGTCGCCCAGAGCACCGGAACGCCTACATTCATAACATTTATTTATTTTTTACAATTATTCACTTATTTGACTGTTTAACCTTCTATTGTGCATCCCGGGAGTGGGTTCTTTAATCTCGCTGAAGGGAGCAGGTTGAGTTAACAAGATTACTGCCGCTTGCTCAGAGGCTCAGTAATTTGAGGATGAAAAAAGGATGAACCTCTGGCGATCTTGTTAGAAAGTGCGAGAATGGGCAACTTTCCTCCTAATTAGCAAACATGCCTTCAGTGTTAAGACATTGACAAAACAGAGATAAGTAGCGTTTTTCATATTCGGGCCACTTTGTTTTAGTTAAATTCAGCAGGCCAGAACCAGCACGATATTTTGTTGACGTCCGGATGTTACAGGAGACAAATACTTCTTCAACCTGAAAGGGGGGGCAGACCAAAAAGCGTGCATGCTGCAAGTCCTCACAAGATTCCTATTAGTGTGTACTGCACACTAATAGGTTGTGCATCAGTGCATCAGTTGTGCATCAGTTGTGCATCAGTGCATCAGTTGTGCATCAGTTGTGCATCAGTTGTGCATCAGTGCATCAACGTGCACACTGTGCATGATGATGCACTGTGTATTCAGGAGATGATAACTTGTTATCCAGGCTCCGTCCAATCGTCCATTAAATGTTTGGCTATAGCGCCCTCTGTTGGATGAAATAGCTCAGCCCACTATCACAAACCCTGCGTCACGTTCGTGATGGTTTGATTTCCGCTAGATTGAGTTAAACTTTTACAACTATATTTTTCCTTCGTATTTGTCACTGTTTCTCAAGGTAATTATGATCAAAGATTAAAAAAAAACACGAAATAAATGTATCTGGCAAATGAAGTATACTGAAGAAACTCTAGGATCATGTTGACATTTTTGTAAAGGTGTTTATTGAACTTTACCTTCACACACATGATTTTGATATAGAGAAGCGGTGGGACTCTAAAATGAGGATTCTTCCTGCTCCTTTTGGACATGGTACAATTTAGCTTCAAGTGTTTTATCACGTTTGAGATTTGTCTTTTTTTATACGATCCGCATATTCAAATAAAAGCCTTCATTCATTCATTCATTCATTCATTCATTCATTCATTCATTCATTCATTTTGATGGACTGCGGATATAATGAAATCTTTTTGGATGCGTGTAGTAACTTTAGCTACCACTAGATGTCATCCTAAGACTTTTTCTCTGACCTTCGAGATGCACTAAAATTAAGTTAAAGGTTTAATTTCACACATTCTTGATAATCCACATCATGTCCTCTTTCCAAACACGACCCGCGGGCCCGTCTTGCCTGCCTGCCGCTCCGTGTTGATGATCCAGATGGCCGGAGCCTTGATGAAGTCCCTGTCCACCACCTTGTTCTCCTCGGCCCTCGCCATTGCCTCCAGTTCGGGGGAGGTTTCTGGGCACCAGTCCGCCATGAACTTATCCTTGGCCTCGCAGTAGTTCACTGCCACCTCCTGTGGCTGCTCCCCAAGCAGCCAGTCTGGTTAAGCAGGGATGGAAGAGAAAGGTGGGAAAAATTAATGAAACCCTTGAAATAACTAAAGGACCCGTGGTCACTAACCTGCTATGTCATGGATGAGGTCCTTGATGAGGTGTCCGATGATGGCGTAAAGAACTCCCATTAATATGATGACAGCGATGACCAGGTAGAGGGCATAGTTGGGCAGGTGGACAGCGTCCCGGGAAGGGGGTATATAGCTCTCAAAAAGCACCGTCCCGTCATCTTCTCTATAAGGAATCTTGGAGCTGTCCGTGGGCGCATCCATAACTGTCTGTCGGCCCTTTAAACTGCAGCAGGGGAATCCTCTTAAAAGCTTGCTGTCATCGCCATGTCGAAACACTCGTGCACAAAAATGACATCTTGCAGAGTATTCTGCTCAACCAGATCTTCCACTTTAAAACACCTTTTAGCGCTACAAATCCGGCAACAATAATCAGTCTTCACTCAAGAATATGTGCATGTGACTGTCACTGGCACCAGTTTGCCTGCCATTCGCAACTACTTGTCTCATTGGTCTACGATCACGCTACGTAGATTAGCTGCAGCAGCCTCAAGGTCACACAGGTCAGAGGAAAAATGGAAGCATCTGCCCGGATGATGTCCAGGAAATATATTTTTATTTAAAAGAATATGATGTGGCTTATTTACTCTCACAAATGTTTTCACATGTGTAATTATGACATTAATAAATATTCATTATTGGTATTGAAGTTTGTGTGTGGGGGGGTAATCCTTCCCCTTCAGTAATAAGGTCACTTTCTCTCATCCAGGTATTAAAGATAAGATGGATTAACAAAGACAAAGAAGACACAACAACACTCTTGGATTATTCTCTTGTTTACCGGGGAGAAGTTCCATTTTCTGGGACGGCACAAAAGTTTGCCCTAAAATAGACTATAATTGCAGGAGGTAGCATGGATGTGATTGAAGATGAATATTAACAATGACTCACAGGCGGTTTTAGGGCCACAAACATTTTAATAAATAATCAAAGTCAGCAATTATATTAGCAAGCAAACATGAAACGCAGTGGCTACAGAGATGATATTATTGCAGTGGAGCTCAGAGGGAGGTGACCTGAGGACTTTGGGGGCAGGTGAAGGTCACACTGTGAGCTGAAGTCCGTTTTCCTCCTGGGTGCGAAGAAGCGAAGGCGCTTTTCAGAGGGACGGGTGGGGACGGATGGACAGAGGGACGGTGGGAGCCGGGCAGGACCCCGTCTTTTTCGGTCTCCATCTTCAGCTCATATTTATGTGTCAGGTGGTGCCACTCTTCATCTGCCCCGGCACTCCCTTCTTCTGAGTCATCCTCCACCATTTTAGGGCCAAATAACCAGTCTGTGAGGAAAACACAGGTCAAAATAAACATTTTAAGGACACGCGCTTGCACATCTTGCATGAAGTTAGTCGTTTTTGGAGTAGATGTGTCTTAGTTTTGGTTAGTTTGTATGAAACTAGATGGATGCTAACACAAACCTGGTACCACATTGTTGAAATCTCTCAAAAGAGTCACAACAATTTGCCTCTTAGGCTTGAAATAACTCGGGGGTCACTGTTGGGGAGGTCACAGAGAAACTTGCTCACCAGAAACCGGAAGGAAAAAAAACAGGGAAAATCACAGATGCCGCCGAGGTGAGGAAGATGATGCCGGAAACAGGTACATCAGACTGGCTGGAGCGATGGAGTGGTCACCAGTCACTGGGAGTGGGTGGGTGGGGGGGGGGTTACCTGCCAGGTCATGCATCAGATCTTTTATAAGATGTCCCACTATGGCGTAAGTTGCTATAACAACCATCACCAAGCCGACTAGGACGTAGATGACATTGCGCGGCAGATTTATAGCGTCTCTGGCTGGAGGTATGTAGTCCACAAAGTAGGCCCCCTCGTCTTCCTCCTCTTTTCTCCCGAACAGCTGGAGGAGCCGCCTGTGCTCGACCGCCAGATGTGTGGCGTTCAAGAGCAGTTGTCGGTTCATGGTGGACGAGTGGCCTGTTTTGACAGGTCTTTTAAGGAACGGAGATGTGAGGGACTTTAACGGCGCCTCGGGGCCTCTTGGGGGGATCAGAGCTTTATCGTCTGGCCGCAGATCGGAGCTGCTCAGCAGTACTGCGCAAACTTAAAAAAGAAAACGGGACTGGATGAGAGCGGGGAGCAATTCAGGATTACCGGAACTTGTTTTTTTCTGAAGCTGAGACATGTGGAGGCTGACAGATGGAAACGTCAGTGGGGTTGGAAAAAGACAGAACCACAAGATGTACTTTCAAATGTAGATCACCAGATGAGAGAAATGATGAGCGATTCCCTTAATCTTTCCTTTGGTCTTAAATCCCAGCATTCCTGCCACTATTCTTTGGGACAGAGGTGCCTGGTCAAAATAACAGGGCGGGGCGACACCAAGGAGGAGTGAATATAGGACAGACAGAGTTAATAGGATTGAGTCTGTCACGGGGAAATATCAGTGTTCCATCTGCGAGGATTAGAGACACAGTAAGGAGAGGTGGACCAAAGAGGCTTATGGCCCTCCAGGGCCACCATATTCGCTGCTTTCAATAACTTAAGTCCACTTCTTGCATGAGTGATGATTCTGAGATTTGTGGCCAGTAAATATCTCTGCACATGATGAGAATTCAGCATCAACAGCCAATGAAACAGTCAGAAACAGGCGGGAATGTTGATCTGAGGATGAGGTTTTGGGTTCTTACCTTTGGTCAAAACCTACAAGGGCTCCTCAGCTGGACAGCTGTATGGTTCGCTACACGGGCGTCTCTGCAAACAAGCACAAACGGCAGGTTACCATCAGGCCGACCGCAGACGTACCGTGGTTACGGCTGCACCTCGACGCACCATCAGGGGACCAAAAAAACAGCTATCAAAAGAGAGACTCCTTCATTAAGAGTTCGATACTTTTTCCTCTCGCTTGGAAAGCTTCACAAACTGAGAGACGAGAAACTGCCACTCTATGATGGTGATGGCGACGTTGGCAAAAAGGATGAACCAGGAGACCGGGTGCATCCCCCAGTAGAACTCGTGTGTCATGGTGATACAAACGCACAAACGTCCGGTGACTGAGGGGCGGTGGAAGGAGTGTTGGGTGTGGTGTGAGGTCTCTGGAGTATGTCGGGAGAGTAAAGCTGTCGCTGTCATTCAGTAATCCTTCACAAGATTTGATCGGCCCAAGCCAATGTCACCCGCCAGACGCTGTTTGTGCCGCGTCAGGAAAAAGGCAGAAGAGGGCGTTTGCTTCACGCCTGGGACTCTGATATCGCCCAGTTGTACGTCGTACGACTTCTCTGCCAGAAAGTTTCATTTTACGTGCTCCCTGCTGCTGCGCAAGAGCGCACGACGTGGATATTTTGCCGCCCTTTGGGGAAAATCAATAATAATTCTGACATTTTCTGGTTTCTATGCCCAAAATTCAGACCAACTGTTACCTGGGGTGGATCCGTCCTTTGCAGGGGGTCATTCAAATGAGTAAATATGTGCTCCAGAGGGCATTTTCCAAGTTTTCTCCACTAATAAAAAGCTGAACGGCTCTATGGTCCTAAGCAAAAGCAACTTTAAAAAAAATAATAATAAATTGACACCCATTCATCCCCTCAGCCTAAACGACTGCGCCTCACTCATGCTGGGCTGACCACGACCTTCTTGGGTTTGTCCTCAGGCTCCACCATCCACTTGTAGTAGGCGTCCCCCAGGATGAAGGTCCAGTAGATGATAGTTATCGAGGTGTTCACGGTCAGGATGCCGATGATTAAAGGGTGGAACATCGCGGAGCCTGTGTGGAACGGGTGTCACCTCTGGGGGGGAAATACGTCTAGTGTGTTGGCGGAGGGTTCCCTTCTATGTCTGATTGGATCACATCTCTCTTTCAGCTTCTATCCTCTCCGTGGACGCCCCCACCCCTCCACCCTTTTTCCACTGGTCACTAAGTTTCTCTGCTAGCAGTGACATTAATCCCCCTCAGCTGCAGAAGATAAGGCTGCATTAGATGCAGACCTGCTTTGGAAATGCCGCTCAACACTCATCCATAAGATTCTGTGACGCAACCGGAGCTGGAACTGAAGGGTAGGGAAATGGATGGGAAGGGGGGATCTCTGGATGTAGCCTGGACCTGTCAACCGTGACACACGTGAAGGTCGTTGGTCGTTGTCTGGTGTGAAACCTTCCTAACTAAAAAAGAAAATGTTTTAAATAACACATAACATTTGTTCTTCATTTTAGATTCTTCAGATAATCCAGAGACTAATCAGAACGAAGAAGCCTTAATCTTACACAAAACACGACAGATGGCTCCTTAAGCAGACCCCAGGGGCCACGGGGTCCCAGACAGCATTTTAGCAGCATTTGCTCTCCGGCAAAGCTGCAAACACAACTTATTACCTTTAATCCCGAAACTAGTTCAAACGAGAAAGTAAAAGTCAAAAATGCCAAGAAAGTCGAATAGGAGGAAGATCCACCACTAGGTGGCAGTAGCTACAAACATAAACTAAACCATGGCCAACGTCTTGTCTCTAAAACAGACTTGCAGATCAATTTAATTTACTGCGTTCATGGTCTCATCACATATTTGTGGGGTTTTTTTCACTCTGATGAGTGGTTTTGCGCGTTACGCACGGGCGGTGCGTTAACCGCCTCGTCTTCTAAATCTCTGCTCATCAGCCTGAGATTTGAACTTTGAGACCGAGCAGATAACAGACGCGCTGCAGCAGGAGGGCCCCGTGGTTGCTTCGGATCAAAGGGCCACTGGTGACACTCCTTTAATGACCCACTTCCTTCCCTCAGCGGGGGAGACGCGTCGAACATGCTCCGCTCCACAGTCGAGATTATTTAGGGAGGAATAACATCTTTAACGCCGCTGTTTGGATATTTCTTATCATTTTACACAATGAGGGTGCCGGTGGAAGTCTCCGTCTTTCTCCTTTCTCTCCTGGCTCCTGGGGTTTTGTACGCCATGAACAACATCCCTGCGCTCCAGGAGTAAGTGTCCGCGTAACTTTGCTTGCATCTTGGCCTGATTATTTTAGGAGGTAAAGCCCCACATGTCAACAGGCTTAAGAGGCACCCCGGAGCCTGATGGGACACGTTTATCCAGGGGTAACCTTGTTTATAGGCGATGTTAAGAATCTCAAAAATCCTACAAGGAAAACAGGATTCGCTTAAGCTTTAAATATAAATCAATTCAATGTTGTGTACTTTATGATATTTTTAAAGCAACATGCCCCTTGCGAGGATCATCACTACAGCTGCTGCTTGTAAAGAATTATTGATGACATTTCTCTACAAATCATGTTTCCAGAGTTTGAAGTAAAGCCTAAAATCTTCAGCAATAAACTCAACATATGAGAGTTCAGTCCCCTCTCCTCTGATCATTTCTTTCTGTTACTCTGCAGACCCCTCCCCATCCTGGGAATGGGAATGGTCGTCCTGGGCCTGGTTCTTCTCCTCCTCCTTCTCATGGTGCAAAACAAGACAAAAGTGGACCCTCTCTTTTACGGTACACCATCAGAAACGCGCATCTGTCGGTCATCAGTGGCGGATGGTGGTCTGATTTATTGTTTCCTTGTTTTGTTTCCAGTATTTGCAGAGTTCTCCTTCACCTGCATGGTGGGTCTTACCAACGCTCTGGAGCAAGACGGCTTCATCTCTGGCTTCATGGGCTTTTATATAAAGATGGTAACATAAAACCGGCTCACTGCGTGACAGCCGCTTCAAAATGTTCATGTATCAGACACAGCTTGATTTCATTGTCAGGGGGAGCCTCACTTGAGCAATTCCTATGCTGTGATGATGTCGTACTGGGAAGGCGTTGTTCACCATGCCCTCTTCTTCACCATCATCCACCGCATGTTCAGAGGGTACACCTGATTTTCTGCCTGTCATGTTTTCACTCAACAAGCCAACTGATGAAAGTGTTGTACTCTCACAGGAAGTCCTACCGTAGCCTGGGGCTGTTGTGGGCAGGCTCCTCCATCGCCCAGCAGATTGTTCTCATCCCCGGGGTGGTCATTGGTGAGAGCACGAACCCCGCGGTCAATTACGCAGTTTCATTATGCTGATGATGTTCTCGCCTGTGCAGGAAAACACGGGTCTAACATTCGACCAGCCTTTTTGAGGAACGTCCCGTTCTTCGTGGTTCCATTTTGGGCGGCGTTCCTGCTCTTCAGAAGATCCAGAGTGATGCCGATCGAGACAGCAGACAAGGTTACTTTCAGTCAATTAGCGCAGGTTTTAACAGTCATCCAACACGTTGGAGGCGCGTCTAACATCATTGATTATGACCAAGCTCAAATTTAAGTCGTCTCCTGCTGTCTAGGTCGCAGCAGAGCAGAAGAAAAGTCTCCTGTCTCGGCCCGTTGATCTGCTTCTCTCACTTCTGTTACTGGGAGCTGCGGCGTTCTCGGTTTTCAGAGGATTTGTGAGTAAAACTGAACGCAGAAGGTTTCCCAATGACCAAGACCTGAGCTCACACAGCCATCACTCCTGCTTCACTCCAGGTGGTGCTGGATTGCCCGATGGACTTTTGTTTCTCCTACATTTACCAGTACGAGCCCTACCTCAAAGACCCAGTGGGATTTCCCCGTATTATGGTCAGTCTGGAGAAAAGTGGACCACCTTCACATAAATGCCAGGAACCAAAATTTGATATTTGTTGTGTCATCGCTGCAGATGCTGGTGTATTTGTTCTATGCTCTGCCACTGCTCACGGTCTTCATCTATGGCCTGAACACACCCGGATGCAGCTGGATGTTGGACTGGACCATCTTCTTTGCAGGCGCCGTGGCTCAGGTGAGGCCAGCCATCGTTATTGCTGCATTTACCGTTGTTGCCATTGATATTCTTTGAACACGTTCGTTATAACATTGGCTTCCTCCCACTGCTGCCTCAGACCCAGTGGTGCCACATCGGAGCGTCTCTGCACTCCCGCACTCCGTTCACGTACCGAGTACCATCAGATAAGCTGTGGCCTGTTATCGCCCTCAACGTGCTCCTCGCCGCTGTGCCGACTCTGCTGGCCCTGCGCTGCCACACCAGCCCTGCCTTTTTCCTGAAATCTGTCCCCATGGGGCAGACAAATGGCAAGAAGAAGGAAAACTAGACCACATACACACACATGCGCACACACACCAGACATGGACGGTTGTGGAATATGTCATGCTAATGTTTTTTGGTGGCCCTGTGTAGGCAGAAAAACTGCATTAGGGATGCAATTTCTCAACCCAGAGGAAATCTAAAAATGTTTCTCCCAGCGCCAACCGTTCCGAATCAGTCACCTTGTGCAGCTGCAGCACTCCCAGTGTGAACTATTGGACTCAGATAAGATTGTTGATGGAGAGCGCCAGCAATTTTTAGGTGACTTGGAAATGTTGCTGTCTCCTCGATATAAAATTATTTATTAAGTTGAAGTGGAGACGTGTGTACCAGACTACTAATGGAGAAACAGCTTTGCAGGCTGAGCTCGAAACCCTCCTCAGCTTTAGGATTATTTTTTCTGCTTTCGGAATGAATGTATGTGCATATTTTGGCTATAGAATGACTAAGTGATGTTATATAGGAGGAAATAAAACATGTTACTTAAGCAAAGACTCGCACCGGGTTCTTTTATTTTCTGCAGAATCCCAACACGCTAAGATATTCGGTTTGAAGCCTAAGCAGAAAAGCAAATGAAGTGTTTTTCCTGCAGCCCTGATGTCATTTTGCCCTACCTAAACGTTGGCCCAGTTATCGCTGCTGTCACAGTGATAAGAACTGAACCCTGGATTTAGGTGAGCTGTCAAATAGCGTTGAAACGAGTCAGCTGTCTGAGGCCCTTACTGCAGCAAAACTGGGAATTCATTAAGCTGGAGTTCAAATTTCAACAGCTTCTCACACTGTTGTTTAGCTGCATGTTAATATTGGTATTCTCACTGTATGAGGTGTTAATGGAGCTACATGCTCACAATGCCGCAAATATGAGCAGATCTGCTCCTGACAATTTGATCAAAACTAGTCTTTACCAAGATGTTTATCAGCTTCAACTAAAGACAAAGATGCATTTTTTTAATGGAATTTTCTCACTTTATTAAGAATGGAGTACAACAGCAGGACAAAAAAGTCATAAGAACACCAAAAAAGTCCATGACTGATCAAATATCCAAGACCATAAGACAAAAAAAAGTGATCTTCTACAAATCATGGAGCCGTGCAGAGCTTAAAACAAGTCTGGAATCGCGCATTTTATCAGCAAGTACTTGTGTAATCCCATCTACACTACCAGTGGGACGTTTGTTAGCTGATTATAGAGGGATCTATATGATTAGGTCCAGCTATTGAGCAAGGATCAGTCAGGAACATTGTTCACAATATTTACAACAGACAAGGAATCAAACAATTAATCCTGTTTCTAGTCGAGTGTACCTCAAATATTGGTTTAGAAAATCGATGTTACATCAGCTCTCTGAAGTATAAGTAAAAAAAAAAACAAGCACATTTAGTAGCAAAGTAGTTTTAATAAATAGTAAAGTAACAGCAAACCATGGGGAGTATTAGAAAAAGCATGTCAGTGGGATGAAAAGGACTGTCTATTCCGCCTCTCTATGGGAAAATAACAGCTAGTTCACACAGGAAATGCTGAGAACCACTAGGGACGGGATGCTGCCTGGCATCATTTACATGTGTGCTTAAAGACGGGAGACCACTGCTGAGAGGAACGATCCAACTGTTACAAAAGATACGCACCACGGTTCTAGGTTTCTCTCTGACATGCACACATGCGCACGCACGCACAAACACGCACCTCACACGCGTTTCTGTCAGTTTAAGGGATGCAGCTGAGACGGAGGGGCCACTGTACTCGGACGTTAAGGGTTAATCACAGTTAGTGTTGTTAGTGTTCGCGTTGGACCTCGGCTAAAGGTAAGTGGAGCGAGACCGAAAAGAAGCACCAAAACAAGCGGTGGTTGTTGGAGCTGTAAGAAGGAAGCTTTGTTCATCCGGAGGGGATCAAGCTAAAGAGAGCATGATTAGAAGCAGGGCCAGGGGAGCCGGGAGCGGTGTCTTTACGGGCCGCGGTTAGCACCTAGGCTTTGCAGATGTGGTACAGTATTATTTGGTTTAGTAGTAGCTGTGTGCATCCTCTCTGGCCCTGTGTCCTTCTCCTCCGTGCCTCCGGTGGATGCGGCGCTCACGGTGCTGACTGTGGCGGTGGCGTCTGTACCGGTGTGATCGGCGGGCTTCAGAAAAAGATTGAAGAATGTATTAATAGGGATTTCAATAAAATTCAACTACTTTCAATCCCACACTCACACTTTGCACAGATGATCCGGGGTCTCTCCCAGCTACCGTCGGCCCGGCAACGGATGGTAGGGATGTGGCGCTGGAAGAAGCCTTCGGTGCACTGGTAGCGGACCACGGCGTGGATGTCATAATGTGACCTCCGTCTGCCAATCAAATGGGCGTTCTCGACTACCGGCGGGGTTCCGCACAACACTGCAGGGGGTGACACGGCGGGCATGAATAATGAAGGTTGACAACCATCGAGGGTGTCCCCGATGGTGGAAGTGAGGAACTAGTTAAGCTGCTCAGGTGTATCTTGCCTCTAGGTGGCCTCTAGGTGGCAGTGTTGTGTATGAATGTGCCCTTATTAGCATTATTGCAAGATCGCAATACAGTGATCAACAAAGCCTGCGTGGGTGAGTAAGGGCTGATCTCAGCTCAGGGGAACATCAGGGAATGTTTTGTCTGAACAGTGATGTCGCTGGGAAGAACTGAGACCACGGCTTCTGATGGCAATATGGGTGTGAGTGTTTGTCTGGGTGAGGAAGGAGACAGCAGGTGGAAAACAGTGATATTGATATTGCTCTTAAGCTTCTGCAGTTTTCAGCAGATTTCTGAGCTGTTGAGGGAGAGGAAAACGCGTTTGCCAGAGCTAACAGAGATCTCCATTGTGGGCATTTCCCATTTACCTGTTCCTTTCTTGCAGATGTAGGGCAGGTTGTAGTTGCAGGGCACGTCGTTCCACTTGCCTTCCTCATGAGCGATGGTTACCGCGCAGTCCTCCCCGCCTGCGAAAAAGTTATCTGGCTGGTTCTCCCTCCAGTTCTCATAAACCTGCGTGACAGAGAAACCTCTCTTTTAGACTTGTTAGCATCACCCTGGGAATCTCCAGGTTGTTCGGGAGTGATAAAACTACTTTTGCTGATGTTCAGTTTAGCAGGTGGAATATTTCCAAGAAAATGGCGAAAATCAGTGGTGATAAGAAAAAGATTTGAAAGGATAAATCATGCCACTTATCCTTACATGAGCAAATGATTACTGACCAGATCGGTGTTGTCTGTCCACTGGAAATCCTCCTCCACCGTGCGATCATTCAGTCCAATCCAGGCGTTATCATGACCCAGACCTTTGATAAAAGAAATTGATTTTTTTCTTAATAAAACATTGATGAATGCTTCAAATGAGTCTTTAATTTCCTTAAGTGTATATGGAATAAAATTTCATGCAGTAGGTGCATATTTCTCACACAAACGCATGAGAACACGCAGGCTGCACACAGAAAGACTCGAGCTGGACTCGACCTTGCGATGTTCAAGGGAAGACAAACATTTACGTACCATTAATGAACTCCTGCTCAGTAGCAGAGATGATGCTACTGAGGTGGGCGCTGTGCTCTCGACAGTCCTTCTCTGCATCCTCCCAAGTGTGTCTGTGTGTGAAGTACCTGTGGGGAAAAGACCACCGAAGCAGATATGTAAATACATATTTCATACACAGCCTGGCAGATTTAAATGCCGGGTTGATGGAGAATAACTCCAGGCCGGGACAGGCTTTAATGCAGATAAAGGAGGCAAACATGGCTGTGGGACGCCTGATGTATTTGAGGCAAAGTTCTGTATATTTTTTTATAATTCATACCTGTAGCAGTGGCCATGGAACTTCCTCCAGCCGTGCTCACAGCCTTCTATGTCTGAGATGGAGGGAGAAGAGAGGAGGGGAAATGAGATGAATGGAATACACCGCAACACGGAGAGGGATAAAATAAGCAGGTCAGGTGGGAGGGAAGCCTATTCCGAACAGAAAGATGAAGACAAAAAGCTGCCGATGAGCATGTGAGTTTCAATTAGACGCAATTGCTGCCACCTCTGCGCATACGTGACCTACTGTCCCTGCGTTATTAAAATTTATCAACGACACCGAGGCCTGGGGATTCATTTCTAACCAGAAAGGTTAGAGTCCATTCATTTTCATTAGAGCTATTTAGGGTTGGGCAACACAGGAGGAGGAGGAGGAGGAGGTTAAATATGGAAGATCACAGCTTGGTTGAGGTGGTTTTAATTTTTTTGGTGTGTCTATGAAAATGTCTGTCTGAAAATGTACCTTTTAATGAATTAATTTTAGGAAATAAAAATCCCACAGGGCACATCTGAACTACATACAGGGTACCTCATGAAGGCGTTCTATATATCAATAAAAATAGCTCATAATTTGGAGCAGACACAGACAACCGAGTCATTCTGCCAGAAGTGTTGGCGTGCTTACAGCGCTGGAACTCAAATGTTAACTGATGCTTGAAAGCCAAAAACACATTTTTGGGCACGCAGCTTCAGTCTGTCCCGTTACACACTGTCTGCCATCAGCGCCGAGACACTGACATGATGTGAGTTTAAAAAAATAAAAAAATAAAAAAGAAGCTGCATCCTAATAAGGATTATTTCCACCAGCGCTGCTGGCGGCTGTGTTGTTAGAATCAGATGACTGGGTATCCTAACAAGCTCTCCGCGGTGGCTGCTGAGCCGTTGATGCTGTGCAACAGCATCCCGCATCGACGGAATCCTCATTGTCACTTGACACTGGTTTGTGATCCAGCCGCACATGTGTGTCGTCCTCACCTTTCTCGCACCGGTCGCCTTCATAGCTGGGCAGGCAGAGGCAGAGGAACGAGTCGATTTTGTCGATGCAGGTGCCTCCGTTCTCGCACGGCTCCGACTGGCAGTCGTCTACATCTGCAAGGAAGAGCAGGAGGCATGAGGCTCTCGGTAGGGCTCTGATTAAAAAGGATTTGTTCAGCGGCAGATATAAGAGTGCGTCTGTGTGCTGATGTGAACGCGAGCTGGTCATTAGTCCTGCTTTAGACGGGAACGGCGTCCATCCTGGCCAGTACGCTCACAATTCAAGCAGGGCGTGAGCAGAATACGCCTCGTCAAATCCCCTTCACATTCCTTATTAGAGGGGCTCAAAGGACGCTTCAAGGCCTTTCAAGTGAAATTACATCCTTTTCTATGTATTTACTGGCCTGAATTAATACACGTCGGTTTTGTTGTTTTGAACCTGTGCGACGGAACAGGATGTTGGACTTAAACTAAGCACAGGATCAGTTTGGAGAAGCCTGTGGCTACAACAAATACCCGACGGCAGGGGGAAAACAAAAGCAAATGGGGGTGTCGGGGAGTAGTTTTGCTCTCCACAATCTGTCTGACTTTATCACTGTAAATGGAGGCTGTGCAATCTATTAGGACCCCAGAAATCAAAACTCGCAGGAAGTTGAACTTTAAAGTATTCCCTCAGATATTGACGGTTTAATATAAAGACACAAAGCTTCCCTTGTTGATAAAAGTTTATAACTTAACACATACTGGGGGTGGGGGTGCAGGTGGGGGTGCTTTTGCAAAGAAGAGAAAGAATTAAGGACTAATTTGAACTTTGGATGATTCTGGGTACAAGTGTCAGGCACAGTTTTTCAACCTTGCTCCTAAATTGAATTCCGCTAATCTAATTTCAAATTCTGAGCTGTGACTGTAGATTTTCTTTTTCACGGGGACAGCGGGCCAGATATGCAAACTGAAACCAGAGATTCATCCTAATACGATTTTTTCCCATCCGTCTATCCAGCTCCGCCTTCCCGAGATAAAAATGTCTTTTAA
Organism: Takifugu flavidus; assembly: GCF_003711565.1. NCBI lineage: Eukaryota > Metazoa > Chordata > Actinopteri > Tetraodontiformes > Tetraodontidae > Takifugu > Takifugu flavidus. Next base: position 171,199 of record NC_079534.1, read on the forward strand.
AAGCAAAGACAGCCTGAGATTGGTTTTTTTCCTTCCAAATGTCACTGTTTTATTATGAAATAACCTTTTTTTGGCAGCTGGTTTAAAACCACATACATTTAAAACAAAAGAATCAGGCTGTAGTAAAAAAGACACTGTATAGAAGACCCCTCCAGTAGAATGAAACAATGCTGAAATAATAATTATACTGAAAACATAATTATGTTATTGTAAAAACATTAGGGGGCAAATTTGATGTCCTCCAGTGATTTCCAGCTTACAGTGAATCTAACTCCTTTTCTCGTTTCAAAATCAATTCATCCCTTTGTTGTTGGACATGAAAAGTCTGGTCCCCTCGTCCCCCTTCATCCATTATGCAGACGGGACGCCATTCCTCATGGAGATAATACTGCAAAGTCGGCAAATCCATAACAAAGCCTCGCAGACTACCCACGTCAGTCGATCGTCCGTCCGTCTTCCAAAGACAATACCTGGCACCCGCCGTGTATCAATTAAAGCCTTTGCAGCCCAAATGGGACTTTGAATGCAGATAAGTGTGTCGCTGTGTGGCTCATTTATTCAGAAAGCCATCGCTCCCCACAGGAGTGGCTACCTAATGAAGTGAGCATATGTTAAGGAACAAATTAGGATTATTAAAGCATACTTATTCTCAAGCGCCAGCATGTCAAATCGCATCTGTGCGGTCTTCTGCTTTGAGGCGCAGAGGTCTCACTTCAGAAAAGCTTAGATCACAACCGATAGCTCTCTGGTTAAAACGGACACAAATGCGGAACTCAAATATTAATCTTACATTTAATTTGAAAGAGCCTGATTTCACCGCTCTGCATCTTAAAGTAGATGAAAAAAAGAATCATTAAAAGGGTGATGAAGTTAGCACTTAAATGATAACAGTGGCTCTTGAGAGTGCTGCGGTTTTCAGGTTTCCTTGAGATAAAGTCGTGCAAACCCAACAAAGTTAGCCAAAAGAAAAGCAGAAGAAACCTGGAGATGAACAGATTCAACATCATTCATCAGAATCTCGCCGTCAGCAGGACCATAAAGTCCATGAGTGAGTGGCATCTGCCAATTAAAGATCAATGGATTTTATGATGTGACCAGGAAAAGCATCTGCTCGATTATTTTATAGGGACGAGAAATCAATTCACTGTAAATAAATACTAAGAATTAACAGGAAGGAAAGAAAAGCTACCCAAAACAGGGCCGCACACATGTGTGTGTATGTGCATCTGCATGGGAGGAGTGAGTGAGTAAGCGTAAGCGTGTGTGTTTGCGTTGCTCACCGATCTCACAGTTCTCCCCAGCGTATCCTTGTGGGCAGTAGCAGCTGTAGCCTGTTCCCTGAGGAAGGCACTTCCCTCCGTGCAGACACGGGTTTGTCACGCAGGGGTCCACCTCGACTAAAAACGGCAGATGGATGGGGTGGAGGGCACGTTCAGAGGGTAGAAAAGGGGATCTAATTAGTCACATTATAAAAGAGAGCTTCATCAGTTTGTCAGAGCGATTTATGTGGGTGAGGAAAATTAAGCTGTCTTAAACTCTGGGGGACCTGGCTGATAATGTCCTGGACTTGCACATCCATTTCACACTTGGTCTCCTTTCAAAGAAGCCAGGGAGCGTCAACCTTGCAATCCACTCATAGCCACAGTTGTCATGGTAACCATATGGCCCAGGGAGGCCCTGGCTCACTTTGTCGTGTGTACCGGTCAGCGTGAGAACTTCAGACATCAGCTACCCTACACACAAATGAGCAGACCTCCTGCTGAGAGTCACGGCCCGCGCTATTCACCCGCTAAACGCGTGCCTGTGTGGTCTCCGCTCACGGTTGCAAATTTGCATTTCAATTGACGCGCTACCACGTGTTTCTGCACTGAGCCACTCAAACTTGTGGGCTTCAAAAAACACCTCTCATTTATGCTCTCCTCTGACACTGTTCAGTAGAAGCAGGTGGTGTGTGAGGTTTAGCTGTGTACGTTTGTGTTCACGAGCTATGGTGAGTGAAAATCAATACTTGGCTGCGATTAGCCTTGAGGCTAAGGAAACATCCGATGCTCACATCTGCTAAATAAACCTTCTCAACAGCAGGCAAAACAAGCTTTCGCAGAAAGGGTTTAGGACCCCAATAGTCTCCGGCCACATGCCAGATTTCAGGAGCGTCAGCGGCGAATGCCCACGCTTTAAATTCCGCTGAGGTCAGGTGCTGAAACCAACCATCCATTGCGTTTAATGCACATCGGTTCAGGCTGGAGTGCTCTTGCACTGTCGGCATCAGTCAAGGTCACGGCACGCCTTGACGGATGTCCAGTGTTATGACAAGCAGATTGAGCGCAGCACCAGGGCGCGTGGGTGTGTGTGTGTACGCGTGAAAGATAAACCTCGGTCGTTCATTAAAGCGAGTGGTGCAGAAAAATCAATGATCTGTAGACAGAGCTGATTTCTGACCATCTCCTGCCCGGCAAACGACAGACACCTCGAGAGCAAACGACAATAAACCCGCAACAGCTAAATCCAGCTAATATGTTCGCGGCCACAACAGAACATGGTGATAAGGCTTGTATGATTATGGACTTACATGATTGCATTTCTGTGAATGAGTGACGCTACAAAGATGGAGTAGCGTGGCCATTCCTCTTAAATGCTCGGCGTTGTGCAACTGAAGGTCATGAATACAACCTGAAGCTGTATTTTGTATCTTCTTCTCTCATTGATTGAATCATTTGATGATGTGCATCCTGATCCAGTCGGTGCGGGGAAGGGGGGGTGGTTGGGGGGGCATCGAAGCAGTGAAACCAGACAGTGTGTTAGGGAGATGAAAATTTGAAAGATATCATTTCGGCTGAGTCTCCCCAGAGCACTACTTTCCATTTGTGCAGCGCCGGTAGCGCCGTTTGTGCACTAATGAGCCTCTGGCTGCATCATGTTAAGGGTTCTTAGTCAATCAGTGAAGCCCTCGCACTGTACAAAGGTGCGCCAGGTGGTTGCCCTTGGCTTCAGGTCAATATTGTTAACAGCTGTTTTCCATCCCCAGACTCTTCAGCTCAACCATGCCTGCAGCAAATATGACACCGGCCTTTCTCAGTGGGAACGAAATGAATCCAGAGGATGTAAGACCACCTAACCTCTCATATCACATGCTGCAGTCCTAATTAAAAGGCCGTGAATGCAGTTGTTGCAAAATTATATGTGGCTTAACAGGAGGAAACTAAAAGGCAATCATTTCTGCCACTCGTGATGGTAAAATTCCTGCTTTTTCGATTACCTGAATATGCATGTTCACTGTCACAACAAAAGGGAAAAAAGTGCAGTTACATTTTCCGCTTAAGTTCCAGTGATACTTCACACTGTAACACTCTCATCACAAACCTTCACAGCTGCAGGAAGCCCAATTTTTCTTAAACTGGATAGAGCCAAGCTAGCTGTTCCTTTGTTCTAACCACCACTGAGCTGAGCTGATTTGACAGGTGTCCATCTGGTTACTTGGCGAGAACTTTACAAAAAGAAATATATGCTGGTTTTGTTATTTTTGGTCGTCAGGGAGTTCAGTACTCCGGTTGAACACTGACTAATTTCATTTCAACTCTTTAATGTGAAGAAACGTACATACAGAAATATGAGCATTAAAGCCATCAACAAGGTGAAAACGTAGGAAATGCGCAAGCAATGCTAACCTGTTGGACCCAGAGAAGATGTGGTGCTGATGTTGGCTCCTCCTCTGCTGCTTTCTTCCTCCAAGTTGCCAGGTAACAGAGCCCCCGAGCCCACTGCGTGAGACCAAGCCGGTTCTTCCTCATCTGCTGCTACCGGCAGTAAAGGAGGATAATCCAAAGAGCTGTTGAGAACAGCCGACTCCAGTGGGACCCACCTAAGTGATGTGTGGGGTTTAGTGGAGCTGTCCTGGTTGTCTGTGAGAGGAGAGAGTGAGGGATCTCCTGATCCAACAGTCTGTGATGAGGAATCAGAGAAGATTGAGGTTGGTGATGAAGAAAGGAATGAGGTAGGGGAATCGTGCGAGGACGACGATGTGGCCGGAAACACTGAGAACGAAAATGGGATGGCCTCCGATGGAGACGCAGACGGAGACTGGGATTCGAGCAGGGATTTAGATGGTGACCGTGGCGAGGGAGACAGGGATGTAGTGATGAACAAAGATTGCATGGGAGCCGAGGAGGGGGCCTCTGTAGGCGAGGCCGAGGTGGATTCGGACGTAGATACATCCGTGCCCTCAGACACTGTTGTGGTCATCGATGTGAGCTCCTGCGCGTTGGTGGTGGGGGCAGCAGCTGTGGTAGTGGTGAACTGCCCCCTCCTGTGACCCCTCTCTCTAGACCGTTCTCGAGATCGCTCTCTTGGTTTACTGGTGCCAACTGGTCGACGGGACACTTGGATCTCTCCTTTTGCTTCCACGCCGGCAATTTCTCCACTCCCCTCGGTCTCTCCTCTCAGCTTGTCTTCTCCTCTGCTCCTGTCCTCCCCCTTGTACTTCCTTCCCCTTCCTCTGCCTCTTCCGCTCGTTCGCCGATGTGACGTCGTCACTGCTTCAGGGAGGACCGTGGTCTGTGTTTCGACGCTCACCCCGCCCACCGATGCGACAGCACCTGCAGAGCTGGATGGGGTGAAGGTGTGCCACTCCGAATTCTCCAAGCTCTTGTTGCTCTCCACCATCGTCGGGTTATCGGTGGCGTCCGAGGTGGAGCCCAGGCGGGTGGATGAGTCTTCACTAGCCGGTGTGGAGTTTTCCCTCTCGGGAGCAGTGAACCATGAACTTCCCCACGAAAACAAACCTGCAGAGGTCAGAAAACAGAGAAAAATAAAATAACAGGAGGGATCAGGAGACCAGAGGATTCAGTCAGAGATAATGCTGCAAAACACAAAGCTGAGAGCGGATTTTCTCTGCACAGGCAATGGAAAAAATAACCACTGGGAATCTCTCAAACTGTGTCACTGAACAACAGTGTGAGACATTGAAACGATACACAATGGTATACTTTAGAAAAGTTCATCTGAGTGTAATTTACAGATTTCGGCGAAACCTTTACTCACGTAATCTTTCCTATTTGAGAGAAACACGGTGGAAATAAAACGCCAGAGCACAGAGACACACCAAACAGGGCAAACGAAAGAGAAATAAAGACAACAGCAGCCTCAAAGAGTGTCTCGGAGTGAAATCAGCGACCCCGTAGCAAAGATTCTACATTAATGAACTGAGGAGCAGTCGAAAAAGACTTTCATCCAAGGACCAGTTCACCTGATAATGTAGACGAATCCGACTCATCCGCTGTTTTGGTGGTAGGCTCTTTTGCTCCCCCTGACCTGCTGGTGGGGGCTTTATCCGGGGCTTCAGTCTCATCTTCTGTTCCCAACAGGTAGTTCCAGGGCTTTGAAATGGATGAGACGATCTTTAAGATAGCCTGAAACAACAGGCGGAAAAATTGGTTGGCCTCGGTGACGTTTTGGATTGGAAACTAAAATAAGTTTAAATGCAGGAGCACCTTCTTCTCAGCAGGAGTGGGGTTGACCAGGGGTCGGAGAAACTCCTCAGAGCCAAGACCAGGCTCCAAGGACTCCCCCCAGTCAAACCAGTTTTGACCAGGGATTAGATGGAGAGTGAGAAATGACCCTGAAGACTCCGAGGACCAGGGGTCTGAGGCTGAGGTCGCAGTAAAGTATTTTATTCTCAGATCACCCATGCAATGCATCAAAATACTGTAAATCACGCTTACACGCATTAGCGCTGGGATTAGTCTCCTCCTCCTCCAGGTCCACCAGTCCTGTCCAGTTTGAAGGTAGCACATCACCACTGGTCTCCGTGGAGCCTGTGGAGGACGTATTTGTGATAATACCAGCTGGTTTATGCTGCCACAGATCTGCCAATTTCAGATTTCTTTAAAAAAAAAAAAAAAAGCAACCTTTGATGGAGGTGGTTTGTGAAGTCACGTCTGGATCATCTGTCCCTGCTGGCTTTGCTTCACTGGAGCCTGTGAGGTAGCTCCAGGGCTTCCACAGGGAGGAGTAGATCTGGGAGATGGGATCTGAGGTTTGCACCTTACCTAGAAACCAAAACATAAAGAATTTCTGTTGGTATTCTGGTCTTCCAAGTCACAAAACTGTCTGAACTACATCAACTGTCTCTCAAACACACCCAATCCTCTGTTTCTGCCACTGCTTTTATCTGTCTAGCATTTCCACACTTACAGCACATGACGCAGAGACAGACAGTGTGGATCAGAAATCAGTGTTGCCATAGCTACAACACTTCTTTTGACAGGTTCGAACAGCTTCCTGTTGTGTTAGATTACCTCTGTAGCAGTAGGCATCATACAGAGCCGTTGCATTGTCGTGGGTGTTGTTTAGCGTCACAGCGTGGACACCGGGCCAGCTCCCTCCACAGTCGGGACGAGGCCAAGTCACCGGGTAGCGGACGCTGCCGTCGGACAGCCACCCCGGAGCGCAACTGTCCAGGCCAGCCTTCCACGCCAGATACAGCTGCCCCACTGTGGCCAGCTGCCCCCCAAGGGACACGCAGCGATCTGAGGCTGAGGACAGAGACAATCTGCCTGGAACTGAGGAATGAAAGACCTCACCTGCAGAACAGGAAACAGCACACATTCACAGGAAGTCTTATAATCACATTATTTTGGTGCCCTCACCTCAACAATACATAAATATCTTGTCTTTTTATGCTGCATCAAAGTGCTAAAATAAGATTTGTGTGTGTGTGTGTGTGTGTGTGTGTGTGTGGTGTGTGTGTGTGTGTGTGTGTGTGTGTGTGTGTGTGTGTGTGTGTGTGTGTGTGTGTGTGTGTACCATCCAATTCTTGTGCAAAACAGTAAACATCAAACAGCTCTTTTGGATCCTTCTTCCCATAGTTCCTCACTCCAGCAGAGTACTCCTTGTGTCCATAGCAACCAAGCTCTGGCAACTGGACAGAATAGCTGCAGAGACAAGCATGTGGGAGTCAGGAGTGGAAATGAACCTGTGGTCATTGAGGATGTGCATCAGTGATTAATAGAAAAGTCACATTGCAACAAAATATATACAAAGGTTTATAGGAAATAAACCTACTACTCAATTGTCGGTGCAAATTTTGCAAACGTATTTCAGTAAATACATATATTTGCTACGCCTGATAAGGGCTAGAAAAGAAATTTGATTTCATGCAATCAAAGAAGTAGCCTTCAGACAGCAGCTGTCTTCACTTAGCAAGACAGGAATGATTACCCTGAACTGATCTAATCAGTAAGCGCTTAAAGTATTGTGCGGAACACAACCGGGCGAACACGAGCAGAAGAATGCTGCTGAGCATCTCACCGGACAGTCTGATCGTCCAACCAGCCGGCTGCACAGCTGGCGAAGCCGTCATAATACGCCGCCCACAGCTGGGCTGGTGTGGCCATCTGAGCTGACATTTCCCGGCAGGCCCGCTGGGCATCGGTGAAAGACAGGGCGTAGTGGGCGCCAGGAGCCTGGTAGTGAAACACCACCCCTGCATGGACGCAGATAATCCAACATGACACAGTCACGTCAGGATAACAGCGGGTCAAATGGCTTTTCACCTGTTTTTCTTTAGAGAAACGTCATTAGTATTCAGCTCAGATGCTTTAATTAGAATTAAAGGAGTGCTGAAGCGGAAAAATAGATGGAACAACAACAAACACACAGAGAGCACCGAGCTGCATTAATTAAACCAGCCATTAAAATATTGATATGGTGAATCAATTTTATTACTCTTTCATTAAATAAAAGGGCTGAGAAGGGGTTGATAGCACTCCCGTTGAAAGTTGCCATTATCTGCCTTACATTAGCGCAACAAGCCTTCAACCAAATAAAACACAAAAATCAATTTAATTACAGGGTTTATCTGAATTTCAACAGAGGCGTCAATGCTTCCGGATCCATTTGCTCAGTAAAAACATTTTCCTTGGAGCTTTTTCTCGCAATGAAGCCTCCCACGGTGCTGCGGGACTCACCAGAGACCACCAGGGGCACGGTGTCTCTCTCATAGTCGTTATCCATGACAACCTGACAGTGGTAAGTGCCTGAGTCGTTGGAGCGGAGACTGGAGATCTCCATGGTAGCATTCAGGGGATTGGCAGCGTATCCTGGCAGCATGACACGGCCACTGAAAGCCTTATTCACCTTGATTACGTCACCTTTGGCACAGAAAAAACAGCTTCTTCATTAAAAGTGTCCATGGGCGACACAAAGACGGAAGTGAAAGGGCCAGAAAATGTATTTTCTGAAATCATTTCTTATCAGTGGTGAACAGACTTAATTTTATACAGACTAGAGCTGCTTTAATTTCCACAAAGAGTTTGAAAAGTTGAAGTTTTCACCTCAGTTTATTAACAACCTGGATTATCATTTATAGGCCAAATAACCAAATGGATCGAACAATTAAGTGAAGCTATAATGGTCACTGGTCAAACCAGGCATCACCTTCTGGTCTCACCTTTAGCAGAAAGCACCACTTGCTCCTCAGGAGTGCCTTTTCCGCCAGCTGGTATCCTGGAATGGGTCCAGAGGAGGAAGGGAGGCTGGTCGGAGGAGTTGGTCTGGAGGGTGAAGACACATGGGAGGATGGCTCTGCCGGCCAGCATCTGCTGCACAGGTGGACGAGTGATCCTGCGCATGTTCACCACCGAGGTGGCTGCAGCCAACAGAGGACATCAAGAGAACATTTAAAATGCTTGAAGTGCATTTTTTATGTGTGAGAGTTAGATTAGATGTTTAGTGAATCTCCCAAAGAAAGAATCAAATTATGGTAAATCATTCTCCAACTTTCATGCCGGGGCAGAAATAAGTCCGACCTTCAGAATTATGCATGAAACGGGATTTACTTGGAATTACAAATGTCAGACAATGTGGTCTGTGTCAACATCTATGGTCTTAATCACCCACAGGAAGAGGACCTTCTGAGCAAGAGATGAACTAAGGAGTGTTTAGAAGGTTTATTTCAGTTAAGTGCTGGTATGATGCAGCCGTAAAGGCATTATTTGTAGGTGAGATGAGGTGTGTGAGGGAGAACTCAACACCAAAACAGATAAAATGTGGGTGGGAAACCCTGGAGCTGGATGTACTCAATGAGTTTATCTTCACTGGGGCTTGGCAATTCCTAGAAGAAAAGATAGATTACTTCTGGAGAGAGACAGGTTCCGTAACTAGAGGCTGATGTGTGGGAGCAGAGGAAGAAAACAGCCACACAATACAGGAAACACAAAGACAACACAGGGAGAAGGTTCAGCATGTAATCATTCTTTTTCAGTCCACATCCAAATTCCAGCTGTCAGTTAATTATAAAATGGATATCAATTAAAAAAAGAACCTCAGGTGTTTAGTCTCTCTGATTACTGTGCAGTGACAATGTAACCATGACAACAAGCTCGCCTGTCGTATTTGTGGTTTGTTATTCATCTGAAGGTCAGTTATAAACAAACTAGTCTATGCTCATTATTCAGTCCGCGTGTCCACAACATGGACGGTAAAGCTTGAAACGCGCTATTAACAGACATAACGCCGATTTAATAAGTGTCATTTAAGATGCTGCACGCCCTGGAATTAAATCACTGAAGAATATTTCCATCTGCATTTAGATTGGACGCATTTCACAGGCTAAACCCCTCGGGAGCAGTTCTACCCCCACCAGATTGGGACACAATCACGGAAACAAAAGTAACAGGAATAGCACGGGATGCGCTAAAAGTGGGAGAGAGAAGGACAGAGAACCAGAGGCGGAGGAGGAGGGACGGAGACGGAGGACGACCAGCGGGTCCTGTAGCTTGACGGTGACAGATGAGACAAAAGGAAAACAGGAGACAGAAGAGAGGGAGAGCTGCAGGTGACGTGAAAGGCCGCTGTGTCATTAGCAGCTGTCGCCTCCTTCCTCTCAATAATCCTCCAGAACCAAAGGAACTGTGTGGATTACAGTTCGAATAAATCTTATTCTACAATATTTATGAGCTTTAAGTCTCCACAGACTTTAAACATGGCAATATGTGCTGAATTTCCCACGATCCATTAGCTGGAATTACTTTAATATATCCAACAGGAGCTATAAATTATGTTCTAAATATTAAACTAACAGGGTTGAGCAGGGATGGATATTAGTTTAACATCCTTCAGGTGCACAAATTCTGAAACACTATTATCCAGCTACTGCAGGGTCTCTAGATATAGTTACGGAAATGAGATCATGGGAAATATGAATGTTTCAAGCGATATTACAAGAATAAGTTCACACAAGAGTACAAATTGTTCTTTTATTCCAGAGCTTGCAATAGGTAACCTCCAGCTTCACTTTTATTGACAATTACGGACCAAATGTGACGACAGTTATGTGCACGTAGGGCCTCGTGCGACACGTATGTCCAAGACGCGGCTTCCTTTTGATCCCTAAATGTGAATTTTATGCACAGTTGTAAAGGAACAGATGGGTGGCTGCACTTGCATTAATGGGTTTGGAGGAGTTCCAGCTCAGTCTCGCTGGGTATGTCTGCAAACATCCTCAACATGTCAGCACTCCCTAAAAATAGTTCAATCTGTCTTGTTTGTATAGCGGCGGAGAGAAACTACAAGGGAAATGATTTCTTTTTTTATTACATTTCCCACCGGCCGCTGCGCTCCTTCTTTATTTCCCAATTACTCGACTTGCGTATCCCTTAAAGGGTGTTAATCCTTTGATTTAGAGAACTTACCAGATCCCAAAGAAATCAGCAGCATCATTATCAGGAGGATCTGCTGCGCAGCTGCCCTGAGCGCCATCCTGGACCTGCGGTGAGAGAAAAGCCCTGTCAGGTTTATACAGAACAGCTTAAGGGGAAGTTCTTTAGCTGGAAGCGGAACAGTTAGTGCTCACACACACAGAAACGCTGGTCGCCATAGCTTTCACAAGCTGACATAATCACCATCTGTGAGGTTTGGAGTTAAAGCAGCAATGTGAAATATAGCTGAGATGAAACCTACTGTTTGTCATTAACAGGGTCTATTTTTTATTTATCTTTTTAATATATCACATTCAATGTGGGCCCGCTGAAGTCCCAGCTATTTGGTCAAAACTAGCACGTTTTAAGACTGGTTCGAGGTTACAAATAATGAAAATGCTCGACTGAATCAACTAGAGTTTCAAGAAAAAAGTTGGAAATTTGAGCACAGCCCACCGACCAAAGCATTTAGCTCCGGGTCTGGAGCTGGGAGACTATATTGTTTCAACAAAACACAGCTTAGAGGATGGACATTTTTCTGACAGCCTCCGAAATGGACTTCAGTTATATAAAGGGAATCACTTAGCCCGGATAGCAAAAGAGCTATTTGCATACACCAGGGTAACGGCGAGCCATTCCATCAGCACTCCTGGTGCTAGGAAGAAGATTACGCAACACCAGTTCAATCCTTTATCAATTAACGGTCCCTGTCTTCAAGTGGAGCTGGTGGGGCAAAGTAAAACATACCTCTAAATTGGACCTGTTAAATCATACTGTCATTAGAAAACAATCTGTTGTTTTTGTGGAGTTTTCACTGGTCAAGACCTCACCGTGCCACACACTTTGAGACGTCGCACCTCCAAATACGGGTGAGCACCTTGTGATGGGCTGTGACAGATTGGGGTCGAGCTGTTGGACTCTTTGCAGCTTGCTAGGACGGTTTCAGCGAGCTGGGCGGGATACAAAAGATTTCTTAAGTCTTGGAGAGGGTCGTGACACCGAGAAGTTTGCCCAGTCTCTCAAGCAGAGAGCATCAGGGAGCGCTGTGTTGGAAAGCCTGGGACTGGCAGGAGTCCAAGGACTGCTCCACACAGCAGCAGAATACAGAGCACAGCCCGCGGACATCTCCATGGATGCTACACAACGTACAACTGTGGTCACCATTCAAGTGTTTTACCAGCTTGCTTTGTGCAACATACAGTGACACCAACTGCATATTAAAGAGTGGCACCTTTTGTCAAGCGCGAGACAACACATGTCCCGTGCGCCTCCCTCTAAATCGGCCCACTTCAGTCACACAAGCACAGCCGCGTCCTGAAACGCGTCGACTCAATGCCCACGTCCAAGCCGACGCATTATCGCCATGTCGTGCGAATAAGGTTGCATCCTCGGGTCACCGTCAACACCAGCGTGCGGAGTGACAGTGATCTGGACAGAGCTAACAGACCAGGCTGTTGTGGCAGACAATGTTTGGGGCCACAGCTCCCATCTCCATGCTAACGGTGCTGGTTCCTTTGATGCATTACTGCCGATGCGCCCCAAGTATAACCACGACCTTATGCTCTCATTCAAATGAATGATTTATGCTGCACGTGTGCACTTAAGTGTGGCCGTATTCTGGCGTGTGGGCAGATTCTTTAGCTCAGTGACTCTCACCTTCTGCATTCATGAGCAGTAAACGCACCATAAAACACACATGCTAAACAAACAAACTGGCTCGAAACGACTCTGTATTATTGCTCCACTCTTGGATTTAAAAACTTCCCAGGTGCACATTTCTGGAAGCAAACAGTCTGATATTTTACCTTTTTTTTCCCTCAATGAAAATTGCTTAACCACCTCCCCATGTTTACACACAGCATTTATTGTCAATTTTAGCAGCTAAAGCTCTCGTGTCTGAGATATTTCCTCCAGCTGGTAGAGTAAACAGAACAATTTGGGCTCCAGTTCACTGACAGCCCAAGTGCTGGGCTAAGAAATGAAGAATATGAAGGCAGAGGATGAACAAGATACATGCTTCTTCTAAGAAAAAGGATTCCCGAATTGATTTACGGCCGACAACAAACTCCCACACTCAGGCAGACGTTTGTTACTTGGTTTTTATTCATCAGGAAATACAGTTGCAATCTGTCACAGAGGCGGTCTGACAGCAAAGAGAGACGTTAGCCCAGTTGGCATGGAATTATTGCTCAACAAATTAAAAGCGGGATGCTTTTTAGAACACTGAGCCGAATCAGGTGCTACTCACTCGCTGCCTTCATGCATTATGCACACAAACATGCTCTTTTTGTGTTCGGCGCGGTGAATAATCGCGCCCAGCTACTGCAGCTCTGGCTTTGGCCTCAGATGGAGAGACGATTGGGGAAAAGCTGACAGTCTGTCTGGTTTAAGATGCGCCCCTTCCCATCAGGCTGACACCGTTGAGCTCAGTGGGAAGAGGCTGACAGAGGGTATTTGAACAGGCTGGGAAGCACATTTGGGAAGTGCCAGTTCAGATTTGGCAGCAGGGAAACATGTTAAAACCTATACCTCATTTATTAATAGTCGTTGATTGTTGAACTTGTGGTCGGGCGGAAACACTCGCGATGATGTCTCGCGCGTGCACGGGCGAACCGTGCACCCGGAGAGACTGACAGGCCTTCTGACGTTCCATTACTTCCCGTTAGAGGTTTGCAGACCTGCAACAACTGATGTCAAAACTGTTCATTTCCTCTCGCGCGGGGGTCACTGCTGCGTTCGGGCCCAAGATTCAGTATCCGTCCGCGAGTTGAATCGGGGGGGAATCAATTAACATTTGAGGGAGCCGCTCTATTTATAAGGCGTGAATGTGAGGGAGCCGAGTTCTATAGCTCTTAGAGGAAATAGAAACCAGCAAGGGCAGCGGCCACGCTGAATCAATCATCTCTCATTTCTGTACTGCATGAGAGAGAATCCGATTCCAGAGACATACACTGATTCGTCACCTCGGGAACCTTTTACTGCTCGAGGAAATCTCTTTTTTTTTCATTTATAAAAAGCCCAGAGGGTATTTACATCATATATAAAGTTATCATTGAAAGTAACAATTCCTTTACTTGTATGTGAGACAAAATGAAATTGCAGTTATCATTCCCCTGTTGCAGTACTCCTTTAGTTTAGTTTAGTTCGGATGATGAAAGTGAGAAAAACCTACAGGTTTCAAGGTCAAACTAAACATGTTCATCAGACAGCAGCTAACGTTACTATAGTTACTAGATCTGAACTCACTCATCTAACAATGACAAAAATTCTCATCCCAAACAGTCACATCCCGATACCCTGAGCAGATGCTGCCTGAGGGTCACACAATGACATGGAAGAAGAATATTTATGTGACGTTTGTCAACCTTGGATCAACCCTGGACCATCAGGACAGGGGGCTGAGCCCAATCCAAACCCAAACCCATCATTTGGTGGACCCACTGTCAAACATTGATGAGTGTGATCACAAGCTGACGACATTAACGGGCATCAATGCATGTAGCTACATTAGTCGTTATTGACATTAAGGTCAGAGGTTACATATATGTTGCTATAGGGACAGACTCGGAAGCCCCGGTCCCAGCTGGGCCAAACACCAGATGTCAGAGGTGAAGAGGGGGACGTTATATATGGGGAACAATGTCAATAAAGGATCGGGTGCATGAGATGAACCTATCCTCTTGATTGTTTTAGTCTCTCACACACGCAGAGGCCACCACAGCACAACGACATTATCATCAGTGTGAGGGAATAAGAGACTCCAACACACACTCGGCTGGGACTTCATCCAAGCATTCCTAATCTTGAACGATGCACCGTCTGTGGAATAACAACGAAGGGAGAGGAAGGAGAAAAGAACGGAGCTCTGTCCTTCAGATGCTGCTGACCTACGCCGTCGTCCACAGGAAACGTGCTGTGATTGTACATCTGTTGTACAGGGGACATTAAATCAGACAAGCCTGTGCCTGATCTGTGGCTCCACCTTAAAAAAGCCTTTCTGAGGCCAGCTGGAAAGCCAAACATCAGTCTTCCACTTCTCGCCACCTTAAAGGACAGCCCTTGTCCAAAGACAAAGAGGGGGACCTCTCCCTTTGTGCGAACGAGTGTTCAGCTGCGGCCTCGGCTGCGCTCCCGATGATTGGCCCGGCGGGCCGCTTTAGTCCCTCCCAAGCTAAACACCAAAACTGATTGATGGGTTCATTCGGCCAATCTCTTCCTGGTTTTGGTAAAAGCGGAAGCATCTGGCGGGAATCTTCCAGAGCGAGACAGAACGAGACAGCGTGTGAGTCGGAGATGAAAACGGTGCCCTGGGTCCGGCCGCTCGGAACATAACGGCTCCTCAGCTCGTTATCTGACAAACAGTTATGGTCGGGTTATTGGGCGCTTAGATTTGGGAGCTGTCCAGTGCTGAACCCGGGGCCAGGTTCAGTCACAGTTGTTGGGCTTTTTTTTCCAACCACTCTCCTTCTGGCTGTAAATGAACCACAAAGTTCAAAGAGATCATAAAAACGGCGTTTTATGTCCGCGGTGTTGTTCACAGTTGAGGGCACTGCTGATCACTACGGCAACAGGAGGAAGATGAGTTTTAAAAGACATTAGTAGCAATTTGCAGAAGGTAGATGTGCCAACTCAAAAGTGGAATGTTTTCTGTTTTAAACTGCATGTATGTAATAGTAGTTCACTGTGTATTAAGACTTTATCGGTAATAAAGAGACCCTGAACCACAAAGTGTACCCATATTTGTGGTTGTGGCTAAAATATGCCGGTCCTGACTGTCCACTTTCTCCACTTTACTTATAAACAGTGACCTTATACATTAACATACACCTGCTAGCTAAGTATACACCACGTGCATTTAGCATATGCCGTCGCTGATGTAAAAATCGATCTCTTTCCCTGGGCAAATGCTCTGTCTGCATTTTTCCATTCCTCCTCCTCTTTTATCCATTTTCTTCTTCGCCTGAATATGAGCGCAGCAACATCGTAGCCATGGTAATGCAGCAACGACCTCAGCCTTTAGTAATGACCACCCTCATAGCCCACCACTGACAGTTACATACACCTTCTGCAATAATTGGCATCAAAAGAAGGTTCAAAGCAGCAAGCTTCCCTTTCCCGTCATCTCTCCATTCTTTGGTGCAGAGTGATTCCTGTGTTTCCAGAGAGCTCGTAACTGGATACAGAAAACACTTTAAACCACACCAACATATGGACGGAATGAAAAATGCATGCTATAAACTTTTCACTCTGTCTCTTTAGCTACTCCAGCTTCATCCCGCCAACCCTCTACACGTGTGTGCCCCCCCCCCCCTCCCACATCCAAAGCTCATCGACAGCATGACGACGTCTCATTAACCTCTCCAGGCTTTGTGTTACTGACACGCAGCTGGTGGTGGAGTGTTCTAACAAGGCTAAAGGAGACGATTTGCTTTCCCCCACACTTGAGTGGTAAACAGAAGCTGAATGGACTGCTGGGACTCCCATATTCTGAGACAACACAGAACATTTGTCAAGGTGACCCGGAGTGTCCTCCTCCTTGACTGTGACTTATGCACGCCGGTATTTGTTTACAGACCAGGCGAGTCCTCCAGATGAGAATTACAAAGAGCCATTCACCTGTTTGGAACCAGGCCATCGCTCATCTTGTCGAGGCGTTTCGTGATTTTGGCTCGGCTGGACCAAAGCAGGACTGTTTTCCAACACACAGAAGGGGTGATAACATATGAAGTAGGAAAAGTAATAAACCAAATGATTGCCTGATGACAGATGTGGGCTGATAGAAGATCTCATTTTCACAGTTATTAAGCACTGCAGATTTCCATCAAACATACAGTTGGGTCCCCCCCAGCAGAGGGAATCTTCCCTTCGACTCATTTTCAAAGTGTCAGCAGTGAAGGATGAGTAGCAGTGCGTGTATGTGTGTGTGTGTGTGTGTGTGTGTGTGTGTGTGTTTATGTGCGTAAGACAACCAAAGTTCTGAAGACAAGATCTCCTGAGAGGGAACCATGTCGAGAACACGCAAACAGGATTACTTGGCGAGGAGATGATTTATGCATGCCCCTTCACGGTCCGTAAATATAGACCAATATGAAAGGCTCTGACCTGTTAATAATTAAAGATATCCCAAACGGGTGCGAATTGTGTGCACCTCCAGAGCGGCCACCGTGCGAGAGGAAAGGCTCGGATATCTGCGCTGGAAATACTTTTACTGCAGGGCAGGAGGAATTTTGTCAAAGGAAAATACTTCCAGAAATCCCCCAGAAACCTTTGTCCTGACCCTTTTTCGCGTACATCACCCAAGTGTTCCGAAATATCTGCAAGCACCTTTCT
The DNA here is from genome assembly GCF_003711565.1 of Takifugu flavidus. NCBI lineage: Eukaryota > Metazoa > Chordata > Actinopteri > Tetraodontiformes > Tetraodontidae > Takifugu > Takifugu flavidus. The sequence goes on from NC_079534.1 coordinate 188,223, forward strand.
TTATTTCTTTCTTTCTCTCTTTCTCAACGCATCTGAAAATTTTATAAAGGGGAGGGAAAAAATGCCACACTGACCCCGAGGTCTGGTTTATTGAACCTTACATGCGGAATGATTTTTTTATTATTATTATTATTATTCCTACCTTGAACGGACAGAGGCGACGCGTCTGAGTGGTGCGGCAGCCTGGTCGGGATTGGGGGCGAACGCTTTGCGCTTCAGTGCAGGTGCTCTCTCTCTCTCTCTCTCTCTCTCTCTCTCTCTCGCTCTCTCTCTCTCTCTCTCTCTCTCTCTCTAAATTGGTTGCACGGATGACAAAACGACGAACAGGGGACTGAAGAATCAGGGGGGCGTGTGCGCGCCGCTGCTCCGCGCCCTGGACTTTTTCCGCTCCCTCTTCAAACCCTTTTATTTCTCCTCCGTGCAGATCCGCAGCCTGTGCGCACATACCAGGCAGATCGGAATAGCTACGCGCGCACACACGCACTCGCGCACGCAAGGGAAGGTGCCCCCGCCGTCCCCACCTTTTCACAAGCGGGGAGAGAGGGAGAGAGAGAGAGAGGCAATGCAGTGTGAACAAAGAGGCAAGCGGTGGCAAACAGACGACACGGCGGCCCCCCTGTTCAAAAAGGGTGTAGGGGTGGCTGGGGGAGGAGGGGGAAAGGAGGAGAAAGAGGAGGGGGCTGGTTGGCCGTGTGTGTGTGTTGGGGGGGGGCATTTTGTGTGATGTGACCGTAATCCGATTCCCTAAATCTCAAAGGTTGATGTCTCCACGGCTGCGATTTCAATTACAATTTACTACCAACCCTCAGCTCAAGCCCCCCTCCCGTCCTCATGTCACATCCTCTGTCCGCTACGTTTTACATACGTGGACCCCACAGGACTTAAAGCGAGATATTCAAACAGGACAGAGGTAATGGCTGATGGGAGCTGCTGCCTCGGGTGCACCTCAGCAGCCTCAGCAGAACTCAGCAACAGTTGCTACAAGGAGAGAAAGTGGCTGCTGCTGCTGAGGGCAAACTTTGGCCACGGGGTCATTTCCAGCTCAGAGTGTGTGTGTGTGTGTGTGTGTGTGTGTGTGTGTGTGTGTGTGTGTGTGTGTGTGTGTGTGTGTGTGTGTGTTTATGTGCGTAAGACAACCAAAGTTCTGAAGACAAGATCTCCTGAGAGGGAACCATGTCGAGAACACGCAAACAGGATTACTTGGCGAGGAGATGATTTATGCATGCCCCTTCACGGTCCGTAAATATAGACCAATATGAAAGGCTCTGACCTGTTAATAATTAAAGATATCCCAAACGGGTGCGAATTGTGTGCACCTCCAGAGCGGCCACCGTGCGAGAGGAAAGGCTCGGATATCTGCGCTGGAAATACTTTTACTGCAGGGCAGGAGGAATTTTGTCAAAGGAAAATACTTCCAGAAATCCCCCAGAAACCTTTGTCCTGACCCTTTTTCGCGTACATCACCCAAGTGTTCCGAAATATCTGCAAGCACCTTTCTTTCTTTCTTTCTTTCTTTCTCTCTTTCTCAACGCATCTGAAAATTTTATAAAGGGGAGGGAAAAAATGCCACACTGACCCCGAGGTCTGGTTTATTGAACCTTACATGCGGAATGATTTTTTTATTATTATTATTATTATTCCTACCTTGAACGGACAGAGGCGACGCGTCTGAGTGGTGCGGCAGCCTGGTCGGGATTGGGGGCGAACGCTTTGCGCTTCAGTGCAGGTGCTCTCTCTCTCTCTCTCTCTCTCTCTTCTCTCTCTCTCTCCTCTCTCTCTCTCTCTCTCTCTCTCTCTCTCTCTAAATTGGTTGCACGGATGACAAAACGACGAACAGGGGACTGAAGAATCAGGGGTGCGTGTGCGCGCCGCTGCTCCGCGCCCTGGACTTTTTCCGCTCCCTCTTCAAACCCTTTTATTTCTCCTCCGTGCAGATCCGCAGCCTGTGCGCACATACCAGGCAGATCGGAATAGCTACGCGCGCACACACGCACTCGCGCACGCAAGGGAAGGTGCCCCCGCCGTCCCCACCTTTTCACAAGCGGCGAGAGAGGGAGAGAGAGAGAGAGGCAATGCAGTGTGAACAAAGAGGCAAGCGGTGGCAAACAGACGACACGGCGGCCCCCCTGTTCAAAAAGGGTGTAGGGGTGGATGGGGGAGGAGGGGGAAAGGAGGAGAAAGAGGAGGGGGCTGGTTGGCCGTGTGTGTGTGTTGGGGGGGGGGGGGGGGCATTTTGTGTGATGTGACCGTAATCCGATTCCCTAAATCTCAAAGGTTGATGTCTCCACGGCTGCGATTTCAATTACAATTTACCACCAACCCTCAGCTCAAGCCCCCCTCCCGTCCTCATGTCACATCCTCTGTCCGCTACGTTTTACATACGTGGACCCCACAGGACTTAAAGCGAGATATTCAAACAGGACAGAGGTAATGGCTGATGGGAGCTGCTGCCTCGGGTGCACCTCAGCAGCCTCAGCAGAACTCAGCAACAGTTGCTACAAGGAGAGAAAGTGGCTGCTGCTGCTGAGGGCAAACTTTGGCCACGGGGTCATTTCCAGCTCAGAGTGTGTGTGTGTGTGGTGTGTGTGTGTGTGTGTGGTGTGTGTGTGTGTGTGTGTGTGTGTGTGTGTGTGTGTGTGTGTGTGTGTTCATCACACTCTGTCGGCAGTCTGCTTCTCCGCGCTCAAGATGGTTTTGAATTATGCATCTTCCCTGGAGAATAATGGAGGCCAGAGTTGGTTTTTGGAATTTTAATAAGCTACTAATCACGGCAATGACAGCAACGTTAAATGAACATCCTTATTTAAAGAAAATAGTTCACTCCACTATCATTCAAATGTGTCCAAGCAGAGAAATTGGATTTGTTTGAGTGCATCATATCAGTCAATAAAACCGTCTCATTATTTAGCTCAAACCTGCGTTGCTACAAGTTTTTCAGAATGGCCAGGATAAATGTATGGAGATATAGACTTGCTGTGCTGCCAGGAAATCATCATCGCAATGTTCTTCTCTCCCATCCTGTCACGGATGGGAGTGTTATTGCCACACTGACTGGATCAGGAGCTTCTTTGGGTGATTCACTGCCCATGGTTTCCCATTTTCTCTCGCAAAAAGAAGCATTCCAGAATGCGTTATTGTGTTAATGGCTCTATCTAAATGAAAGCCAAGAACGTCTGTTGACAGCAGGATTAGGGACGCCAACACAAACGCGAAATAAAGATGATTAGATATGACTAACAAATCTTCTCTGCACCAGAAACTCTGCAAGCAAAACTGTGAATATTGTGATCCATAATTCTGGTTCTTTCCATCTGGGCTAAAAACAGGAGCATTTACCAGTTTGCCCCAGATGTTCTGACACCTGCAGAAATTGAGACAGCCGCATGGATGTCCACAACCATGTTGGGAGACCACGAACTGAAAGTCGGCTCCCATCAATACCAATAATGGACTGGATCGATAACAACTGTTGGAAACATGCGCGCCTCCGTGGGCTGGTTTAAATTGGTTTAAACACAAATTTCTGCACATTCACAAAAGAAAAAGCTCCTCATAGCCCTAATAAGTGTGAAAAGCTTGATCCTGTCAAATAGGAGGTGAAAAATCCTTCATTTCCTACCTTTTGGTAATAAATGAGGAGTTTGTAATGACTGAATAATGAGGGTTATTTTGTGGGTTAGCTTACAAACTGTTGGAGCGAAGAAGCCAATTAAGGTATTTCTAAATAAAGAAAATGGCTGTGAGCATTTTTATTCAAAGAATCACTTGGGCTTCTGTTTCATTTTTAAGCGTACATGGCGGCTCGTATTGTATCAGTGGTCCAGCTCCAATGTTAGCAACTCGTTAGCAACGGCAGTGGAGCATTTCAAAGCTAATGAGCCAGATATTCCACTCAGCTGTCGGAGACAAACCAAAATTAAAATGGAAGCAAATGTTGAATTTCAGTCTCGTGTGCAGCCAAAAACACAGTTAACATATATCTGATAATTGTACTTTTTTTCATTTGTGCCTGTTATATAGCTGCTAAAAGCCTGTTTTAAATCTTTCCTGTATTATATATCTACAGATCCTGCATATATACATACATACGAGGAGTCTCGCCTCGTGTGAGACGTGACTTTTAGAAATGTCAGTCGACGTCAGTAGAGGATGTCAATCACGCTCCTGCCTGTCAGCAGCTGCCCGTGCACAGCAGAGAACAAACAATGCACAAAAGAGGCCGGGCGACATCGAGAATTACTTCTGGAGAGCAATTACAGCGTCTTAACAGAAAGTCCT